>NC_079191.1:390913599-391023599 GCF_029499605.1 Hyla sarda
AAATATGTAGACAAATTATAATGATAGATAGATGATAGATAGATAGATAGATAGATAGATAGATAGATGGCAAAAATGTCTAGTTTGTGCTGCCAGAAATAGGGTTGTGTATTTAGACTGTAGTATAGGTGTATTTTGAGGGCTTGGGTGGTGCAACCCTGTATCATGATAAAGATTCAAACAAACCACTTCAAAGAAGCTGTAATTCCTGCACAAGGCCCCTGGAAAGAAATTTATGGAAAACAACCTGGTACTTTACTTTACTCCTGGAGCATATCATTACAGTAACAATAATTTGGAATACTACAGATATCCAGTACAGTTCTTAAGTTCAGGAGCAAGTGGTAACGTGTCACTAGTCACTGTCCAGAAGATGTCTGCAGATCAGGGGCGGACAAATCACATGTTCAGCTGCACAGGGCCCGCCACTACACATGGGCCCTCAGGCACTGGCCAAGGGCCCCCTTGAGAGAGAGGTGCAGCTGGTGAGGATCCAGGACAGTTGTCCCGATCCCCACTCAGACAAGCGCTATTTTTTTTTACAATCCCTGCGCTGCTCCTGCTCCGGTATCATTAGGGAGACAGGCACCTGATTCATGGCTCCGCCCCCAGCACAGGAAGAGGACGTTCTTTGCACAGGGGCCCTATGCTGTCTGTGTCCGCCACTGCGGCAGATAATTACTTTGGTTGTGCTGAAGTTCTACTTTACTTTTGGATAAGTTCCTCCCTATATATATGCTATATGTTTTATGTTCTTGAACTATACTTGAGATGGTAACTTGGTTGCTGAATTTTTATTTGGCCTTGTAAATTGTAAATGCGCTAGCTTAAAAGGGTACGGGATAAGATGTCTGATCGCAGTGGTCCCGCTGCTGGAAACCCCCACGATCTCTCCTGCAGCACCCCCTGTCATTTTCTGGCCCTAAGACCAAAGGAAAGGGGATAAGATGTCTGATCGCGACAAGACATATTAAAAGTTTTTTTTAGAACAACAGATACACTTTGAGCCATCTGATTTAAAAACAAAAGTGTAGCATTTATGTTCACATTTGTATTGTGGCTTCCATTTATGATTCTCTCCTAGGACCATCACACCCTCTGTACCACCAGAACCACGCTGACGCTCTACACTATCTTATAATGGGATTCCACAGTGGTGTCATTTTGATAGAAAAAATATGGCTGCATGGATTATTTTATGGTATCTCCAATGAAAGGTTTTATAAAGAGAATCTGATGCAGAAATGAAAAGTGCCTCAGTTGATTATATCATATTTGAATCAGATTTTCCTGATTAAAACCAATTTTGGGGTACAAAACAGTCAAAACAGGACATGCTGCATTTAAAAAATAAGTAGACCCTGAAAATAGAATATTCTGGTAAACCCTGTTCCCTTCTACAACTCATCTGGCCTCTAGGATAATAACCCATATGAGGTATATCCATTTTTTAAATGCTACATCTGGACAAAGCCTTAAAAAGCTTCATTTAAAGGAGAACTCCAGAACATTAAAATTGTCCCCCATAGTGCCGGCAGTAAAAAAATAAAGATGTACATACCTTCCTCCGCTCCCCCGGGGCCTCCGGTAACCGGCTCCGGTCTCCGCCGCGATCCACTTCCTGGTTGCCGGTGGTCGGATGAGTCATACTGCGCTCAGCCAATTACCGGCTGAAGTGAAGTCCCGACTCGGCCGACGATAGGCTGAGCAGCAGTGTGACGTTTTCGGCCACAGGTGCTGGTGTAGTGAAGAATTTTGTGTCCTGAAGCGTTTTCACACTGCCGCTCAGCCTATTGCCGGCCGAGTCTGACTTTGCTGTGGCTGGTGATTGGCTGAGCGCAGTATGACTCATCCGACCACCGGCAACCAGGAAGTGGATCGCGGCGGAGACCGGAGCCGGTTACCGGAGGAATGTATGTACATCTTTATTTTTTTACTGCCGGCAGTATGGGCCACACTTTTTATATTCCGGAGTTCTCCTTTAAGCAAAGAAATCCTGGTCATTGTAGGGGAAAATAAAATTGTGTATGCACAAAGTAAAGTGACATTCTTTCTATATACATACTATTGCACAAAATGAATGCAACTAACTTTTCAACACGTATCTGTCTGATGTTCACTGTGTAATGTTTTTCTAAGAATAATACTGCAATATTGCGTAATATTGCTATATTGTGTAGTATCAAGCAAGAAGGTTAAGTTAGGAGGCACAGGTCCAGGGTCAACAATCGGGTTCTGTAAGAGTAGAGATGGTGCACTACAGATCAGGCAGAGACAGAAATCAGGGAACAGGCGAGGGGATAATATATAGGAGAACAGGATCAGAACCTTCAATAATGGATACAAGGAATTACAACAACGCTCAGGCACAGGCTGTTGAGATGGAGCAAGGTTAAATAGATAAAACTGGCCAGGGATAGGGGGGAGGACAGATTAAGAAAAAGATTAGAAATAGGCAAGGTCACGTGCCCACTTCCTAAATGTCAGAGCTGGAATTGCCAGCAAGAGAAGCAAAGGGGCAATCGAGAGAGCAGAAGTCAGTGGTAGAGAGGGACAGGGCACCGGCCAGGAGAATGTTGGGCACAAAAGCATTGGTAGATAGGAGAATGTTGGTGGGCGGCGCCCATTGCTTTTAGGCCAAGTTCACACGTCCAGAATTTCCATACGAAATTCAGCATTGGAATTCCGCCGAAGATTCCAGAGCAGCAGAGTCTCATTGTATTCGATGCGATTCTGCCGCACAGTGCTCACAGCAAAATTCTGTTTTCCGTGTCCGCAGAAAGAATAAACCTGTTCATTTTTGACCATGCATTCCCATGCGGCCTTAATGCCGGCATATTATGCCAGTGCCCACAGTCTCCGGAATGTCATGGAGATTTTCTGTGCAGACATTCCGGAAGTGTAAACATAGCCTTACAATGAGATAGCTTTGGCGTAGATCAAGAGTCTCCTGAGAGATTGCCAAAGGTGTATCATCAAGAAACTAAAAGATTCATCAAGTTTAAAGGGGTAATCCGCCCCTAGACATCTTATCCCCTATGCAAAGGACAGGGGATAAGATGTCTGATCATGGTGGTCCCGCCACTGGGAACACCCGTGATCTCCTTGCTGCACCCAGCGTTCGTTTAGAGCATCGGGTACAGTGCAGGAGGCTCGAGACATCACGGTCACGCCCTGCTCATGATGTCACAGCCACACCCTCCTCAATGCAAGTCTATGGGAAGGTGCCATGCCCCCTCCCATAGACTTTTATTGAGGGGGCGTGGCTGTGATGTCACAAGCGGGGTGTGACCATGATGTCACGAGCCTCTGCCCTGCATCGCTCCGTGCACCAGCGGTGGGACCCCCTCGATCACACATCTTATGCCCTATCCAAAGGATAAGATGTCTAGGGACGGAGTACCCCTTTAAATCTAAGTGTTTTCTAACCTGTACATGTGTTTGTGGCATTTATTGATTTCTTGGATAGGTGTGCTGTAACTGATCCCGCTTGACACTTACGTTGCTCTTGTGACAAAAATTTGCTCCATTTGTCTCTTTGCTCTAGCTGCTATGCCCCACCGGTTTGTGAGTGCCACTTCAGAAGGGAAGAGAATTACAGATGTTGGACCCATAACATATGTGATCCTCTCATAATCAATAAACTAGATTTTTCAAGCACTTCGTAGTAGCCGGTGTACTTTTGTTCTTTGAATTTTAGAGTACATGATCAAAATACAATACTGAGAATTACACGCTGCAGAGTGTGACCTTAATATAATAATAATCCTTTATATGGCACACACAGATTCCATAGTGCTGTACACTGAAGTTATAATAACAAATTCTGCAGAAGGCTAGCCACTGCTGTCTGCTATGCTCAGCTCCAGGTGATATGCCTCTACAGTCCATAAGTGCCTCTCCAAAATGCCATCCCGTGCCTTTAGCCACATGGTTACTGGCAACATTTTCTTCTCATCCAGTGCATTCATCTATATTTAACCCCTTAAGGACCGGGGGTTCTTCCGTTTTTGCATTTTCGTTTTTTGCTCCTTGCCTTTAAAAAATCATAACTCTTTCAATTTTGCACCTAAAAATCCATATTATGGCTTATTTTTTGCGCCACCAATTCTACTTTGTAATGACATCAGTCATTTTGCCCAAAAATTTACGGTGAAACGGGAAAAAAAATCATTGTGAGACAAAATTGAAAGAAAAAAACGCCATTTTGTAACTTTTGGGGGCTTCCGTTTCTACCTAGTACATTTTTCGGTAAAAATGACACCTTATCTTTATTCTGTAGGTCCATACGGTTAAAATGATACCCTACTTATATAGGTTTGATTTTGTCGTACTTCTGGAAAAAATCATAACTTCATGCAGGAAAATATATACGTTTAAAATTGTCATCTTCTGACCCCTATAACTTTTTTATTTTTCCGTGTATGGGGCGGTATGAGGGCTAATTTTTTGCGCCGTGATCTGAAGTTTTTAACGGTACCATTTTTGCATTGATAGGACTTATTGATCGCTTTTTATTCATTTTTTCATGATATAAAAAGTGACAAAAAATGCGCTATTTTGGACTTTGGAATTTTTTTGCGCGCATGCCATTGACCGTGCGGTTTAATTAACGATATATTTTTATAATTCGGACATTTCCGCACACGGCGATACCATATATGTTTATTTTTATTTACACAGTTTGTTTTTTTATGGGAAAAGGGGGGTGATTCAAACTTTTAATAGGGAAGGGGTTAAATGATGTTTATTCACTTTTTTTTTCACTTTTTTTTTGCAGTGTTATAGCTCTCATAGGGACCTGTAACACTGCACACACTGATCTCTTATACTGATCATTGTTATCCCATAGGGACACTGCACACACTGATCTTTATTATTGATCACTGGTTTCTCATAAGAAACCAGTGATCGATGATTCTGCCGCTTGACTGCTCATGCCTGGATCTCAGGTACTGAGCAGTCATTCGGCGATCGGACAGCGAGGAGGCAGGTAGGGGCCCCCCCGCTGTCCTGTAAGCTGTTCGGGATGCCGCGATTAGCCGCGGCTATCCCGAACAGCCCACTGAGCTAGCCGGCATACTTTCAGTTTCACTTTAGACGTGGCGTTCAACGCCGTGGCACCGCGTTATAGATCGGGAGTGGACACATGACCTTCCAGTACATCATGTGTCCTTAAGGGGTTAAGGAGTCATTACTCTGCCATTGTCCTCCAGATCATCACACATCTCAAACATTACGTGACAGTATGCCTTGCACATTGTCAACACTTAGTCAGACACTTGAGATTTCTTGGGGGGGACACTATATAATTATTATTGTTATTTTTGATAAAGACCACAAATGTTGTATTAATAATGAAAGGTGTAAAATCCAGGAGCGTATGACTACTTATCTCCATAGGGTTGTTTTGCCTGTGAGCTATGTCCAGTCTTCCCAAGTCTATAGGAGCCATATAAACTTAAGTAAACAAACATTCGCCTTTCTGCCGCCATAGTCTTGTCATAAGATGAGAGCTAGGAGCCTGAATCTTAACGGAGTGCTCGTGCTATGTTATTTTAGCTGCATTCTTTTTAGTGCATATCATTTATATATTCCCAAAGAGCTGCTTTTATGTAAAAGAAAAAGACCACATACAGATACCATACAGACTTACCGTATTTTTCGTCCTATAGGACGCACCGGCGTATAAGACGCACCCAATTTTTAGGGGCAAAATCTAAAAAAATAAAGATTTTGAACCCAATAGTGGTCTTCAACCTGCAGACCTCCAGATGTTGCAAAACTACAACTCCCAGCATGCCCGGACAGCCGTTGGCTGTCCGGGCATGCTGGGAGTTGTAGTTTTGCAACATCTGGAGGTCCGCAGATTGAAGACCACTGCATAGGAGGTAATACTCACGTGTCCCCGCTGCTCCGGACCCGTCACCGCTGCCCTGGATGTCGCTCCATCGCTGTCGCCGTGTCCCCGTCGCTCTGGAACGTCTCTGCTGCCGGCCGGGTATCCTTGCTCTCTGTCGCCGCCATCACGTGGTTACGCACGCCGACGCACGTACGTGATGACGAGGAAGGAGAGCGCCGGCCATACAGGGGATCCCTGAATGGAGAAGACACCGAGGAGGCAGGTAAGGTCCCCCCCCCCGGTGTCCTGTAAGCACTAACCCGGCTATTCAGTCGGGCTGTTTGGGACCGCCGCGGTGAAATCGCGGCGGTCCCGAACAGCCCGACTGAACAGCCGGGTTAGTGTCACTTTCCCTTCAGACGCGGCGGTCAGCTTTGATCGCCGCGTCTGAAGGGTTAATACAGGGCATCACCGCGATCGGTGATGTCCTGTATTAGCCGCGGGTCCCGGCCGTTGATGGCCGCAGGGACCGCCGCGATAGGGGTGTATTCGCCGTATAAGACGCACCGACTTTTCACCGCCAGTTTTGGGGAAGAAAAAGTGCGTCTTATACGGCAAAAAATACGGTACTTTACTACATACCCTTCCTCTACTTAAGTCTAAAGCATTTCATTTACAATATGTTTCATCTATTGTCAGCTTCACAATTAATAAGCTTAGTGTCATACTCATATTTTCTTTCCATACATCCTAAAAGAAGGTATAATTTAAGTCGTGTGCCTTTTTATGTGTCACACTCCAATCGAGGTTGATGGGAACGGTCACATGACAGAAACATGACTGCCTTGGTTTCCATTCAGTTCTATTGGAGCATTCATTTGCACAAAATAACTCAACCGCAGTGATCTCCAATCCTAGACCTAAATAATTTATTTGTTACTTAAAACAACTAAATCATAATTATATCAAACAATTATCACTAATAAATGAAATGTTTAGCACATTAAACCACATGTTCACCTTTGCCCGCTGTTGCATTAAATCCATCTGTTATGTTTGAATATATGACAAGAATGCATTAAAGTGGTAGTCCGGGGAACAGGAAGAAGAGCGGTCAACACGTCAGATTGCTGCCCAACCAATCACTGGCCGGGACAGGACATTGATGCCGCCAGCAATTTGCTGAGCTGCCACATGATGTATTGACTACAGGGAACCTGGAAGAGGAGCACACCGGAGACTGCAGTGGGACAACAGAGGCATTGGGGAAGCTGAGGGGGGGGGGGGGGAAACTATTACGGAGTACTCCTTTAAAGGGGTACCCCAGTGAAATCAACTGGAGCTAGAAAGTTAAATAGATTTGTAAATTGCTTTTATTAAAAAATCTTAATCCTTCCAGTACTATTCAGCAGCTCCACAGGAAGTTCTTTTCTTTTTGAATTTCTTTTCTGTCTGACCACAGTGCTCTCTGCTGACACCTCTGTCCATGTCAGGAACTGTCCAGAACAGGAGCAAATCCACATAGCAAACCTATCCTCCAGGCACCATATAGTGATCTTTTATATATATATATATAAAAAAAAATAATAAAGTACAGTGATCCCTCAACTTACAATGGCCTCAACATACAATAGTTTCAACATACAATGGTCTTTTCTGGACCATCGTAAGTTGAAACCAGACTCAACATACAATGTACGGACAGTCCAGATCTGTGAAACGTGTTAAGGGCCGGAAGAACCGACCAATCAAAATGGGCATTCACTGGTAAAACCCCTGTATTACTGAAGCGTATGCACTGACTGGTGTCTTGTAGTGCCCCCTACAGTACAGGGAGGTATTACATGTTCTGTACACTTTACCTGTACCAGGGTTAGCTGCTTCTTTGGACACCAGGTGAGGGCGACTCCATTACTTTTTTACTTACAGGACCCTGAAGAAGCTCCTGTCCTCTACATAGACCAGTGTTTCCCAAGCAGGGTGCCCCAGCTGTTGCAACACTACAACTCCCAGCATGCCCGGACAGCCTTTGGCTGTCCGGGCATGCTGGGAGTTGTAGTGTTGCAACAGCTGGAGGCTCCCTACTTGGGAAACACTGAAATAGACAGTGATTTACAGCTCCCAGCAGATCATTCCTACTTTTTTATGTAAGGATTTGCTTTATCTATATTAGTTATCTACTTATTTTTCTTTAATTCTCACTTTTTTCCTATTTTTGGATGACATTTTGGTGCCTTTAGAACCAATTACCAGGTTTCCATAGAGTTCTGGTCTCAACATACAATGGTTTCAACATACAATGGTCGTCCTGGAACCAATTAATATTGTAACTTGAGGGAGCACTGTATAAATGAACTTCCCTTAATTGCACTCTGTGCCACTTCCCTTACTAGCACTCTTTAGGGCACCTCCTTTACCTACCCCTCATACGTGCCTCGTGCCCGAAGGTGTTGCAGCCCTGTAATTTCCAGTGATATTTCACCATTAACAGTCTCATCAACAACCAGACTGTCCGAAAAGACAGCAGAAGTATATGGTCAAGCCTGCACTGCAGACAACTATTGTTACTATGTATCCAAGGCCTAAAGGTTCTTTCTCATATATTTATTTTTTTATATTACTACATTGTATCCTCCATACATTTTAGATATTCTTGTGGAGACGGCAATGTCATGTATTGTAAAGATATATATTTTCTATGACAAAACATCTTGTCATGTAAAATGTATCTTTAACTTGCTCTGTGATTTTCAAGCATGTGGTATAAAGTAAATATACTTTCATCCTGCTGCCAGGCTAAGATATTTTCACATTTGATCCCACAGACAGCCTCATTTTCTTGCATTCTGTTCTGATGCTATGATATCCATTTGGACCTGTTCCATCTTGTGCTTTCTTACACTGTAGCCAAGACACCATCATTTGGCAGCCGGCAAATCTAATAACTATCATTTGCATTATGCATTTAGCTGTTGAAGAGAAAACATATACTTTATATGCTTTCCATGAGTGAATGTCTAGTCCTTTTGTATGCCTTGCAAATAAACAAGAATGGGAACATTTTCTAGTTTCTGTAGAATAAATAGTACTATTATAATGATCTCAATCTTGTGGCAGCCATGGGGTGTTTGTAAGTGTACCTGTTCATGCCGTGATGCCAGGGCACTGTTATCCTGTACATGGTCCGAGGTTGGAGGTAGCTTCTCCTGGGCCAGACACGATGAGCAAATAAACACACCGACGTCAGGTTACGGATAACTGTCTTTACTGAGCAGATGCAGGTGGACTTGCATGTAGAACTAGCCTTTGATGCGAGAGTGCAGCATAACACCTTGGGAACCTTGTTGCCGTTCTGAGTCTTGTAGTAGTTAAATAAACTCTGGTAGCTAGGGTCCTGCCAATGTACTAAAGCTTTCTCCACAGGGGCATGAATTTCCCACAAGCGTGTATTTTCTTGCAGGATGACCAGGATAGAGATTGGAGTAGAAGTAGGCCTCTCCTCAGAGCACACGGCACTCAGCACACCTGAGCCAAGCTGTTGCTCAGGAGCCACTCTAAGGTGAACTAGACTGGACTAGTACCAGCAGTGGACTGACTAACTCCTCCCCTGCACCTCACTATACAGGGGAGACTTTTGGGGTCTCATTGGCAGGTAGGGTCACAGGGGGTTCACTGCAGGGTCTCAAGGGTAACACCCTTAAAATCACAATAACATATTAAACATATGTATATAGAACAATAATGAATAACATTTGGGAAAATATACTATTCCTATATTACAGTATACACAGTTAATATAACAGTAGGACTCCAGTGGGCCAAACACCTAGTGCTCCCAAGCTGTCCGAGACAGTCCAAAACCATGGGACAGCCACTGGTGCTGGGACACCACAATATTATATAGAAATGGCCTTTGCCATATTGTTGACCAATTTAAGAAAGAACACTTTAAAATCAGCAGGAGGCTTAAAATAATCTACCTGAACAATAAAACTCAGGCTCCGTTTTAATCTATTTTTGTCTATGGCAGGCCCATTCAACCAAAAATAGTTTTCTAGTAAGTTCGGCCACTACTTTATTTGGAAAATGGACAAAACATAGTAACTAGTAGACAATGTATAGGCCATAAAAGTCAATGGACCAAAAGCAGGTTGGCCCTGGAACAGATTAACATACTTTTTAGCCAGTATACTGGTGACATAGTCTGAAAACAAGAGGTGAATGGGACCTTACATGTGCTCATGAAAGTACCTGTTCACTGAGCTCCAGATTCTTCCTTCTGCAACTGTTTTTGAGAGATGCATGTCTTATTTGATGTACATATGAGCTTCATATAATTGGTGGCAGGAGTGTATCCATAGAGGCATATATAGTGTTAATATCAAAGCTTTGGTACAATTTAGCTTTTAGTTTTACCGGTACTTTTGGGTTTTCTTGAATACAATTTTGTACTGTTTTATATGGTGGAGGGTTCAATACATCACTCGTATTGGGGAATTTTAGCAGATATTATTAAAAGTTAAATTTTATGGGACTTCTAGTTTTCTTGGTTTTCTAGAAAACACACTTTTTGGTTATACTGTAACTGTGGACTGGAAGTTAATACCACTATAAGCAATTTTTGTTTTAAAGGGTACTCCGCCCTTAGATAGGGGATAAGATGTCTAATGGCGGGGGTCCCGCTGCTGGGGACCCCCACGATCTTGGCTTTGGCACCCCAGACATCCGGTGCACTCCGCCCTTAGATAGGGGATAAGATGTCTAATGGCGGGGGTCCCACTGCTGGGGACCCCCACGATCTTGGCTGTGGCACCCCAGACATCCGGTGCACAGAGCGAACTTCGTTCTGTTCCGGTTGACAGGTGATGCGAGGCAAAGGCTCGTACCGTCACAGTCACGCTCCACTTGTGACATCACAGCCATGCCACCTCCCGCCCCCTCCCATAGACTTGCATTGAGGGGGCGTAGTCATGAGGTCACAAGCGGGGCGCAGATGTGATGTCACAAGCCTCCGACACTTCACTCGACGCTCTAAATGAACCTGGGGTGCAGCAGGGAGATCGTAAGGGTCCCCAGCAGCGGGACCCCCGCGATCAGACATCTTATCCTCTGTTCTTTGGATAGGGGATGAGATGTCTAGGGGCAGAGTACCCCTTTAAAGAGCAAAGTCCTCTGGTTGCCTAGTCACACATTGGCATTTACCAGCCTTCTCCTCCCTTTCGTATACAAGTGCACGCTGCTGTGTCTGACAAACAAGAGAAGCACACTGCTAGCACTAAGCTATACAGTGGGGATCAAAAGTTTTGGCACCCCAGGTAAAAATTTGTATTAATGTGCATAAAGATGGAAAGGAAAGATGGAAAAATCTCCAAAAGGCATCAAATTACAGATTAGACATTCTTATAATATGTCAACAAAAGTTAGATTTTATTTCCATCATTTACACTTTCAAAATAACAGAAAACAAAAAAAAATGGCATCTGCAAAAGTTTGGGCACCCTGCAGAATTTATAGCATGCACTGCCCCCTTTGCAAAGCTGAGGCCTGCCAGTGTCATGGATTGCTCTCAATCATCATCTGGGAAGACCAGGTGATGTCAATCTCAAAGGTTTTAAATGCCCAGACTCATCTGACCTTGCCCCAACAATCAGCACCATGGGTTCTTCTAAGCAATTGTCTAGAAATCTGAAACTGAAAATAGTTGATGCTCACAAAGCTGGAGAAGGCTATAAGAAGATAGAAAAAAAATTTCAGATGTCAATATCCTCTGTTCGGAATGTAATTAAGAAATGGCAGTCATCAGGAAAAGTGGAAGTTAAAGCAAGATCTGGAAGACCAAGAAAAATATCAGACAGAACAGCTCGCAGGATTGTGAGAAAAACAATTCAAAACCCATGTTTGACTGCACAATCCCTCCAGAAAGATCTGGCAGACACTGGAGTTGTGGAACACTATTTCACTATAAAGAGTCATTAGAAGAAAACCTCCTCTACGTCCTCACCACAAAAATCAGCGTTTGAACTTTGCAAATTAACATATAGGCAAGCCTGATGCATTTTGGAAACAAGTTCTGTGGACCGATGAGGTTAAAATTGAACTTTTTGGCCGGAATGAGCAAAGGTACGTTTGGAGAAGAAGGGGAACAGAATTTAATGAAAAGAACGTCTGTCCAACTGTTAAGCATGGGTGTGGATCGATCATGCTTTGGGGTTGAATTGCAGCCAGTGGCACAGGGAACATCTTAGGAGTAGAAGGAAAAATGGATTCAATAAAATTTCAGCAACTTTTGGATGCTGACTTGATGCCATCTGTGAAAAAGCTGGTTAAAGAGAGGATGGCTTCTACAAATGGATAATGATCCTAAACACACCTCGAATTCCACGGGGAATTACATCAAGAGGTGTAAACTGAAGGTTTTGCCATGGCCTTTACAATCTCCTGACCTCAACATAATTGAAAATCTATGAATAGACCTTAAAAGAGCAGTGCGTGACAGACAGCCCAGAAATCTCAAAGAACTGGAAGACTTTTGTAAGGAAGAATGGGCTAAGATATCTCAAACAAGAATTGAAAGACTCTTGGCTGGCTACAAAAAGCATTTACAAGATGTGATACTTGTCAAAGGGGGCAGTACAAGATATTAAAGGGGTTATCCAGCATAAGGTGATTTTAGTACATACCTGGCAGACAGTAATGGACATGCTTAGGAAGGATCTGCGCTTGTCTTGGGCTAAATGGCTATGCTGTGAGATTACCATAACACTGTGGCTAGCTTTCTTTGAACTTGTATTTCCTGTTTTCTGTTTTCTTGTTTGCCTACAAATCCCATGATACCATTTTCCTCCTTCCCACACATCAGCTTCAGCTACCCCACCCATTGAAACTAAATGAGCTGCAGACCTGTGGTCTTCAATTCGGATGCCTACAGCTGTTGCATTAGTTGCAGATTGATCGCTCCACCCATTGAAGCAGACAGGCTCCCTGTCATCAGCTGACTAGTGAGTCAGGTCTCGACCGCATTGCAAGCTGGGAAAAATTCCGAGACAGTAGTCATTTTGTATGCTGTTAAAAATAAATATTGGGGTGAAAATCACATAAGAATTGTGAGAAAAATGTCACACACAGGTAAAGACACTATATTATGAACAACACTAACGTTACAGCCCCTGTAGTATAGTCAAATAAAAAAAATTCCCAGAATACCCCTTTAACTCTGCAGGGTGCCCAAACTTTTGCAGACGCCATTTTTTGTTTTCAGTTATTTTGAAAGTGTAAATGATGGAAATAAAATCTAATTTTTGTTGACATATTATAAGAATGTCTAATTTGTAATTTGATGCCTTTTGGAGATTTTTCCATCTTTCCTTGGCTTCTTTATGCACATTAATACAAATTTTTACCTGGGGTGCCCAAACTTTTGATCCCCACTGTATGTGAAATATAACACGTTTTACATTGCAATACTGCTACAGAAAAAAATGGAGGTTCTTAGCTTACCATTGGGCCAAATAGTGTTTACCATCCCACCATGATATGGTGACTTCCTAGAAATGGACCCTACAATATAGATATGCATCTCCTGGGCTAGCACTAAGCCTATAATTTCTTCGCATGCAAGATCCAGCTATTCCCTACTTATAAAAAAAAACTTAGTGGAATGGGTGGATTGCTAGTAGTGTGCTGCTGTAATTTTCTTGTTTGCAAATATGTCAGCAAACTGACAAAATAGATGCCAACATAAATGAACATGGCATTCACCAACTATAGGCAGGACGCCAGCCGTGCCAGTCAGAGTATCAGGAACAGCGGAGCACTACGTACAGGTCCCCAGAGACGGGCCTTTTTCCCCAGGGCCGGTGCTTCTGTGCCAGCTCCGTCTACAAGCTATCGGGACCTCACAGGAACAGGGCGGTGAGTGGTGCTGTGCACCAACAATACACAAGACTATTTTACCATTTTGGAAAATGTTTTTCCTACATGCATAAAAGATACAGAAACTACCACTGTATCCCCAACGAGTGTCTAAGGAACTTTGTTGCTTTATACTAACTATATACTTTGTTGCATTATATACTAACTGTATATCGATTAACTATTGTACTGAGAAGATATCAGTACCAAGTTGGTAGTTTCGGCCAATTCTTTTAATTGTTATCTCATTATTTTATTTTACTTTATTTTATAAATAGCCTATACTGCCCCGAGCAAGGGCCCTGCAGAGGGTGCAGCAAGCTAATAACCAATATTTTTATATTAGATATATATATTTTTATAAATAAAAACTAATTAATATATACAGACCGAATCCTATTATATTTTTACATTTTTCACATATACATATTGTACATACATATATATATATATACACACATTTCTTTAATATTTATTTTTGATATAGAAGCTTTTATAAAATATACTAAAATCAAGCCGAGCCTAGAGGAATACGTATTCTATATAGACATGATTGTGTATATATCTACCTACATTATTGTTTAGGTTGTACGGAATACACAACCTACACGTTAGTACTCGCCTGGCACCCATAAGTCATTATTTTGGTTTTAGAGCTACCCAAATCTTTATTTTTCTTATAAATGAGCATGGACAGGCTTGAGCCCTATTCACTTCAATGGATGTAAGTAGTCATATGAAACAGTGATCCCACTAGCCCCAGTTAGGCCTTTGAAGTCAATATGTGTCCATGCTCCTGTACAATGGCATCACAGTTTGACAGGTTGCCAACATATAACTGCCAATCATAATGTGAACACACCCTTTAATTGACCACATTTCTTATATATTGTGTAATAGTGTCAGGAACTGCAGTGGTGATTTTGTTGACAAGCATGTATAATTGATATCAAATATTAATCTTCTTTCCCTTTTTTGCATAAAATTCTAAAATGCATGTTGAGTGATCTATAGTATTTGGATTAGTGCAAAAAATAGAGGAAAGTCACAATACTATTACAGCCTCCTTAGTCACTTCTTCTGACATTCATGTACTGGTTTAACAGTAGTATTACTTATGAAATTACAACTCTGGAGCATTTTCTTGTAAGAATTCTATGGGAGGGACAGTGCCGTCTTATGTTCACCCCAAACCACTGTCCCTCCCTTCTTGGATGATCTTCTTTAACTGGCATGCCCCCAACTGGGCAACGGTCCCTACACTGACTAAGTGTACAAGGCAAAAACAAAAAAACATAGTCAGCATGCTGGGTCAGAACCAAACTAGCATGTCAGTGACAAAGTCACAAACCAGTGATAGGACCAAGTCAGACTCCAAAAACAGTACTAGAAAACAAGCTGGGTCAGAACAGGAGGTCTAGTCAGGTCTAGTGATGAGCGGCAGGGACCATATTGGAATTTGTGATATTTTGTGAATATATGGACAAATATTCATCCTATGTTCGTGAAATTCGTATATTCGCTATGTTCGTTCTCTTTTTTTTCATGCAAAGATTTGTAATGAAATTTTCATAGTGCGCATTCGCAATTATATTGCGAATATACCTAAAAGAAGGTAGAGATCAGTGTCCAGTCTGGAAGTGCCGATATTCGCATAAATATTCACTTAAAAAAAAAAAGAATATTCTTCATTATGAATATATATCACTATGTTCTAAATATTCGCGAAATCGTGAAGTGCCGATATTCGCGGTAAAAATTAGCATTTCGAATATTCACACTCAACACTAGTCAGGTCCAAGACAGAATCAAAATAGCAGGGTTCAGAAGGTCAGGCAGAGCCCAGGGTACAAATAGTAAGCAAAGCTTAGTAACGTTGGTGGGTATAAGAATCACGTGCAACTGTAGCCAGCAGCCACCCGTAAACATCTGGCATTGTCAGACAGCATGGAACACCAGCACCACACCTGATATGCCCAGCGCCCAAGCGGTCTACTAGGCTAACTAACCTGACATAAATGTTTGCTTTTGCTTAAAATTTTCCCAAGTTCTGTATGTGGAACACTTCCTTCCCACCTGAGGGGATCTGACTGCCATTGGTGAGTCATTCAAGGATAAAATGTTCTCTGTGAGAGGGAGCATACAGTTTCCACCTTCATATATATTTCTGTGTGAGTCCTTTTACCAACTGTCTGCTTCGGCTTGGTCTGTCAATTATAATATACAATGGTTATTATAGTCACATAGTGTGACTCACCAAAATTACCAACTGTGGAAACTGCAACTTACTCCTCAATAAAAAAAGATCTTAGTTTAAAAAAATATATAGATATGTATAATATGTGGAAAAATGTATAATAAAAACCCATGCTGTGATATACCTTAGGATACTTGAAACTTCATGTACTTTTGTAGAAGGCAGGATCATTTTGCTATGACATACAGTTTCTAAAACACCAGACAGGAAGAATATGAACAATATGTCTTTGAAATGTTTAATCGTGTAAGTTCTGCTTGAAAAGTTCAGATGAGAACATGAAAAGTTGAATTCAACAATGGAGAAAAAATATAAAATGCAAAGATAAAGAATATTAGGGTATCAGTTATAATTAAGTTGTAATTATAATGAATTAAAGGGGTACTCCGGTGAAAACCTTTTTTCTTTTAAATCAACTGGTGGCAGAAAGTTAAACATATTTGTAAATTACTTCTGTTAAAAAATCTTAATCCTTCCTGTACTTATTAGCTGCTGAATACTACAGAGGAAATTCTTTTCTTTTTGGAATGCTCTCTGATGACATCACGAGCACAGTCCTCTCAGCTGACATCATTATAATAATAATAACGCTTTATTTATTGTTGTCCTTAGTGGGATTTGAACCCAAGTCCCCAGCACTGCAAGGCAGCAGTGCTAACCACTGAGCCACCATGCTGCCCTTAGCATATATCTGCTATGCACGGTTGCTAAAATGGACAGAGATGTCAGCAATGAGCACTGTGCTCGTGATGTCATCAGTGTTCCAAAAAGAAAGGAATTTCCTCTGTAGCATTCAGCAGCTAATAAGTACTGGAAGGATTAAGATTTTTTTAATAGAAGTAATTTACAAATATGTTTAACTTTCTGCCACCAGTTGATTTAAAAGAAAAAAAGTTTTCACCGGAGTACCCCTTTAAGTTCTAATGAAGGTAACTAAATCTGGCCATATACATTAGATAAAATTTAGGCAAACGTGCTGATTTAGGCTGAAATGATTGGTCACAGAGACTTGTGAAAAGTTTTGATCGTTCAGGGTCTCGTTGTTCAGATCCCCATTGATCGCTACAACAAGCCGAAAGAAGTTTGCAGCTGAGCGCTTCTCCCCGTCTTTCTACAGTTGGACTACTTAGATTTACTGTAGCGTCTGTCTCCTATAGCAAGATGGGGAAAGAAGGACTCAGCTGGTTGCTTCTCTCAGCTTGTTTTAGCAATCAGTGATGGTCTGAACACCCAGATCCTGGCCAAAAAAGAACTTCTGAAATGTCTTTGTAACTTATCAAAAGATTTTTTAGAGGACAAGGACACTTTAAAGAACAATGATGATAATACATATAAAGGACTTGCTGTCCAAGCAGTTCTCCTATGTAAAAAAAAAAAAAAAAAAAGTCTTTGTAATTTCAGCTTTTTTTTTTAGCAAAAATAACAAGAAAATTAAGAGACTCAGACTAAGAATTGTCCATAGCTTTAATTAAAAAAAATCTTAATTTTACATTTTAGGCCCAGCTCTACTTCCTGCTGTCCTGTACTTCTTGGTAACATCCATTCATCTGGTTACAAGAAGACTATGGCAGATGGAGGTGAAGTTGACTGTAGAATCAGACTACATAGTATTTCTTTATAGTCTGTTACCATGGGGAGGGATAGGTCTGCAATGGAGCCATAAGAACAAAATAGTAAAATATTTTTTATCCAGGTCTATGAGTTGCTTTACTTAATATTTTAGATGCAGCAGGACAATAGAAAGGTGTACACAGAATATATTTTTCTGTGATGTAAAAGAAAGTTAAAGAAAAGAGACAAAAAGATTGTATTAAATAATATTTAATATCTAAAGAGCTGTAATGCAGAAGCCAAGATTGGATTTGTAGCTTCAGACAGGGAAACGGAGTGAGATGTTAATGCCAACCAAAGCTTTTACATGTGTCTTCTGTGCTGTGTTAAAAGCATTGGGGGGATATTCAAAGAATTTAGCGCCAATTTTTTGGATTTAGCTGCCCACATTTGCTTAAAATGTGTCACACACTATTAGTACCACATATTCAGATATTCAGCACCCAATTTAACACTCTTTAAGGCGCAAAATAAAGAGTCCTACTAACACAAGTCTTTGAATATTCCTCCCACTATCCTTTGCATAATGCACAGCTGGTGTTGTTATGGAATCATCGAGCAATGCAGCCATGGTGGAAGATATGTCTACATGATATCAATGTGACTAATCCTAATGTCGGTCATACAGATAATACATGACTGTGTCTCCTCAGATGTTACTGTACGTTTAGGCAGGGCCTATATTTATTATATTCTCCTTCTCTGGCTAGGCACACCCCGTAGAAATGGTATTGGTGGTGGCATGGCCTGTAGACTTCTTATAGCGCCCATTCCCTGCAGTTGAATCTGGTTTTGGAAAATGTAGAGATGACCTGCTTGGCAGTGGTTCTCGTCTTGTCACTTGGCTTAGTGGATTGAAGCCAGTCTGCCGCTCTTTTTCCCAGTTGCCCTCTGCAGGTGGTCTGGAGGGTTGGACTGGAGCAGATGTTATTGGTGAGCGGCTTCTATCCCTTCTTGCTGGTGAAGGAGATCTAAGATGTTGTGTATTTCAGCTATTTACTTCTTTGAGCAGATCATAGCCTTTCTCGACAAATAGTCCTACCTAAATAAGAACAAGTATAAAATAAAGAATAAAGCTATTCAATGTCAGTATAATATTGATGTGAACCATGCAGATTATTCTACAGCCTGTCTGCCTATTTATCTATCTATAAGCAAAAATTGTCTAAACCTAATAGTATCACTTACCTGCATTTTCTGCTCATCTTGGCATCATTGCCGGCATTTAGTTGACGTAGCTCTTGAGAAGCCATAGATTCTCATCACGTGTCCTCACATAGGACTATGGTTTTGGCCATAATAACAAATCAAAAAAGAAGAAACACCAAAAGAAAACACTAATTTAGACTAGAGTTCTTTGTATTCACCATATTGCCTTTTCTCATATAGTCTATAGATCTATATGTTTATCTTTCTATTCATGGCATAACTAGGCCATGTTGCAATCCAACCTGCCTCACGGTTCTCTCCCCTGATGCCTGTCATTAGGGACAGGACTGTTCTAATAATAGGTGCATATGGTGCACCTGTATTGGGCCCGT
Organism: Hyla sarda; assembly: GCF_029499605.1. Lineage (NCBI taxonomy): Eukaryota > Metazoa > Chordata > Amphibia > Anura > Hylidae > Hyla > Hyla sarda. The sequence goes on from NC_079191.1 coordinate 390,932,762, forward strand.
ACAGAACCGTATGTACGAACAGTTCCACAAGGTTTTCACCATACGGTGGCATACGGTTTAATCCTTTTTTTTTTTTTTTTTTTATAAAAAACTGATACGGTTATATGTTTGTCCTTAATTAAAGTTCTTCTTGTTCTTCTTGTGGGAAGAACTTTCGGTGTGCACTGCGCATGTGAAACTGCAAAACCGGATTGTGCAAACCGGATGGAACCGTACGCACATACGGTTCTGTATGGTTTCCATTGACCATCATTTAAAAAAAAAAAAAAACGTATACGGGTTGTATCCGGTTTTTCACCGAGACATAAAACCATAGTAGACTGCGGTTTTGTGTACGGGAAAATAACGAATAAAACCGTAAATGGTGCAAAATGTACACAACCGGATGCTACGTTTGGCATATGGTTTTCAATGACATATCTATACATACGGTTTGCAATACGGTTCCATACGATTTTTACACTGAAACTGGATATGGGAACCGTATTGCAAAAACGACCACGTTTTTGCTTGCGGTGGGGAAACCGCATACGGTCGAAAAAGCAGCCGACCGGAGGCTGCGGTTCACTCCGGTCGGCTCATAGAGATACATTAACCATGGTTCCCTATACGGCTGAGTGCAGGTGCCGCAATTAAGCCCCGCCCACCCCTCCTCCCAGCCGTATACGGGAACCGTAATGACAAACCGTAGTGTGAACCCAGCCTTAGTCAGTTTTTGAGGAATCCGTTTTTTATCAAAAACCTGATACAGGAACTGTATTACAAAACGTGGTGTGAACCCAGCCTTACTTGTCTGCCTTTACTTTATCAGGGTAGTCTGTCGATCTATCTATTGGGGAGGGTCAGCCTATCTTACAATAAGGGTGGACCACCTATCTACCTATGGGGTGAACTGTTTTTCTGCCTATTGGAGTTCTGCCTATCTTTCAATGGTCCTGACTTCCAACCGATTGGTGTAAAATGGTTTACATTAAGATAGTAAAGTCAGCGTCAATACAAATAGCCTCAAAATAATATAACATATGTAATACATTACAGGCCTGCCTGTAGGAACAGCAAAAACAATAAAAAAAAATGGCCCTGCTGACGGCTGATACTCAAAGGAGATGTGTTAGTTTCTACTAAGGGGAAGCAATAGAAGAAAAGATTTGCACTACCTTAGTAATGTAAAGCTTTATATAGTGGACATACAAAGGTTGATAGCATCAGAAAGAAAAGTTCCCTACAGCTATAACCTTTCATACAGTTTATTGCCAAAGGTATATATGCTATTGTCCGCTATCTTGGCAAATAAAGATTTTGCAAAGCAACAAATATACGTTATATCTAACTCAATAAAAACGGAAGATTCATTATGGATACCAGGTTAGATCACAATAAATGATGTTAACATTTTTAGATGAATGGTCTTGTCTTTAATATATGAACCAAAGTCCCCTTGTGACTAAAGTTTCTCCAGCATCGGTCAGAGTTACCTAGGGAATATGCTAATTAACCAGGCAGGGGGAAAGTACCATCTTAAAATTGTCTTCACAGTTGATTCAATATGGGCGCCACAATGTAGAGACCTGTAAATTGCACACTTAAAGGGGCACTTCCGTGCTGACAACTTATCCCCTATCTAAAGGATAGGGGATAAGTTGCCTGATCGCGCGGGGTCCTGCCGCTGGGGAGCCCCGCGATCTCGCACGCAGCACCCCACTCTCATCAGGCCCTGGAGCGCACATCCGCTCCGGGTCTGATGACGGGGCCGGTGATCGTGACATCACAGCTCCGCCCCCGTGTGACGTCACGCTTCGCCCCCTCAATACAAGTCTATGGCAGGGGCGAAATAGCTGTCTCGCCCCCTGCCATAGACTTATATTGAGGAGGCGGAGCGTGACGTCACACGGGGCGGAGCCGTGATGGCACAATACTCCGTCCCCATGATCGTCAGTCATTAGACCCGGAGCGATATTCATCAGACACGGAGCGGGGTGCTGCGCGCGCAATCAGGAGACTTACCCCTATCCTTTAGATAGGGGATAAGTTGTCAGCACGGTAGTACCCCTTTAAACTCTTTGGGCACATTTTGCCTCCTTTTAGTTAAAGGGGTACTCTGGCGAAAAACATCTTATCCCCTATTTGAAGGGAACCCAGCTGGGGCCCTGTGCGATCTCCGGCATGGCACCACAGTCATCCATGTCGGATGACTGTCGACTACAGCCGCCACGCTCCCTCCATTCATGTCTATGGGAGGATGTGTGACGGCTATGTATTACCAGTCACGCCCCCTCCCATAGACATGTATGGAGGGGCGTGGCTTGACATCACAAACACAGAAGCTTAAAGGTTCCAGATGCTGCTGCCGGGCTGGAGATCGAGGGGGTCCCGCCACTGGATGTTTTTAATGTAATTTGGGTCCTGTAGGTGACACTATTACAGAGATCCTATGGGTAGTCCCTGAATTTGGGGGTTTCTCTTTACTGTTACTTTAAGACTCCATTTACACTATGTAAGTAGTGGCTGTTAACTATATAAGTCAGAAAAGGTCCTAGTGTATACAGCAAATTAATCCTTAGATCTCCATTATCAGGCAGAGGCCAAAAGAGTGTCATTTATGGTTCCTTTTGGTAATTATACATCAGAGTTTGCTGTTCGGAATGGAGCAGTCTGTTGCACTATTTTAACAATCGGCATACAGTAAATAAATATGTTAAACAATTTTTTCACTTGGGACCCTATGTATGTGTCATACATAGGGTCCCAAGTGAAAAAATTGTATAACATACTTATTTACTGTATGCCGATCGTATACCTACGATATAAATGTTGGGGAATCTTTCGGGCAGACACTTTAAGAAGCATTGGGAACATAGACTTCTGGATTCTTGTGGCCTGTGCTTCATGTTATCATTTTGTATTCAAATTTCATCTGCATAACGACAAAAAAACTGTGTAAGGGTAGGATGACACGTGATGTATTTTGCTGCATATTTTCCTACTCATTGAGTAGCAAAATCAGCTGCAGAAAATATGCAGCAAAATATGGCACGTGTGACCCTACCCTAACATTGTAAAATATATTAGAATTTTCAACATTTTTATTTTGCCTTAATTAGTTAATTTATTTTACTATCTCTGTGCAGCCCCAGCTTTATTGGCCCTGGTCCTCGAGAGAAATTCCAGAATAACGATGGAAAATTAAGACACTCGGACAAAAAAAGAAAAGTCTGCAACCCCTGTCTTGGAACACTTTCCATGTTCTTCCCGCCCTATTCTGTTAGTCTGTGTTGTTTAAACAAATGACATGAAGACTACAAGCTGATTGCTGATAAGTCCTTTTGTTCTTCAGTGGTCTGCCAGTTCCCCCATCACAGTGTCCTCGGACCATAGTCATTCACTGGCTGCCATCCAAGTCTAGGAAATCCTGTACCTTCAATATGTCCTATGCAGCTCTGTTTCCTTTACTGATTTAACCTTTTGCTAAATTGATTTAGAGAAATACAGGATTACGTGCACATCAAGTCGTCCACTCTGCATATAAAAAATGTAGAAAAAAAATTATAGAAAAAAAATAAAAGCGCTTGACGTGACCTTTTAAACAAACCCTCTGACATATCTGATCTTCCCTAGGAATGCGGCATATTATAGGTCAGATTGTCACTTTTTAGAAGTATTCTTATGATTTCAATAGTCAGGCATCTGCTTGTACTTCCCACATTTCCTTTTTGTCATGCTGACCCAAGTAAACAAAAGAAAAAGAAAAGACATAGAAACATTTATAGTCGTGCTGCGATGACTTTGTGCCGAGGAAGATCATTGACGCTTTACAGTAAAAATTATATACTTTGCCGCATAAAGAATGGAGGCAGGAAATACCTAGTAGCCTTTGTTCTTTACCTCATGAGACCTGTTTGCCTTTTTCTGTTTCCTAGGGCCCAGTTCTTTAGACTGTGGGAGGTCCCAGTGGTTGGACCCCCCTAATCTGACACTTATCCTGTGTCCTGTGTATAGGGAATAGGTAAATTTAACTCAGAATTCTTCTTGAGGTTGTATTCACTGTAAGACTCACTGCAGTCGACTGGAATTCAGGAGGTAGTAGATCAGCAATACCACGGTGGTCTGGAGCAGGAGATTTAGTGGAGCCGCTGGACCTGTGTGGCAGATGACGCGGGCCGTGCCAGGGAGCGAAGTCTAAGGTGCCGCTGGTTTTAACTAGAGCCCGCCGCAGAGCAGGATGGACTATGGGACCTATAACACTGCAAAAAAAATGTAAAAAAAAAGTGTTAATAAAGGTCATTTAACCCCTTCCCTAATTAAAGTTTGAATCACCCCCCTAAAAAATAAAAATAAATGTATGTGGTATCGCCGCGTGCGTAAATGTCCGAACTATAAAAATATATGATTAATTAAACCGTACGGTCAATGGCGTACGCGCCAAAAAATTCCAACGTCCAAAAAAGGCATTTTTGGTCACTTTTTATACCATTAAAAAATGAATAAAAAGTGATCAAAAAGTCCGATCAAAACAAAAATCATACCGATAAAAACTTCAGATCACAGCGCAAAAAATGAGTCCTCATACCGCCCTGTATGTGGAAAAATAAAAAAGTTATAGGGGTCAGAAGATGACATTTTTAAACGTATAAATTTTCCTGCATGTAGTTATGATTTTTTTCAGAAGTGCAACAAAATCAAACCTATATAAGTAGGGTATCATTTTAACCATATGGACCTACAGAATAATGATTTTGTCGCACAGTGATTTTTTTTTCCATTTCGCCGTGCATTTTTGGGTAAAATGACTAATGTCACTGCAAAGTAGAATTGGCGACGCAAAAAATAAGCCATAATATGGATTTTTAGGTGGAAAATTGAAAGGGTTATGATTTTTAAAAGGTAAGGAGGAAAGTGCAAAAACGGAAAAACCCTGAGTCCTTAAGGGGTTAAATTTCAATGCTGAGGAGGAGAGACCGGGGCTGAGGAGCAGAGACAGAGGCGAGAGACTGGCTGGGACTCGCATTCGGGCACGTCCCGCGATGCGAATCCCAGCCCCGCCGGCGACAGTCATACACGTGGAGGTGCGCTCACGGCCAGTATGTCCGGCCAGAGCGCAGTGCATAACATTCACATGTACAGTATCCTGTACATACCTGAAGCACAGGATGTGAAGATGCAATTTTATGTTGCAGATTTCAATGCAAATGAAATGCACAGTCAGTTTACCTAGTACATATCCATGGTCTACCTATACAAAGCGTTTTGGAACTAAGTCAGTTACCCCTTTTGAGCACCCAAATACATATCTGATGTAGAGTTTATCTGGATACTATAGCAAACAGAGAAGACACAACGTAATCTACTGTACCTGTGTCAGAAAGGTATTTTTTAAAACATATATTTTGCATCAGATCATAATTTCCACATATGATCTGAAAAGTTTTTCTGAAGAAGCAAAATATAAGGGCAAATGAAAACCAGAAATCCTGTGGTTGGGCAACAAGGGCGAAAAGAATCTGAGAAATCTGAGAAATCTGAGAAAGTCAATAAAACTCCTCAAGAGTGTATCTGCGGCCTGAAGACACCTTCTTAGTAGTGACCTTTATGGAAAAATAATCCTTCCAGAGGAGAAACAGACATATAAAAAAAAAAAAAATTCTATGTCTGAATACCCAAGGATTGATGAACAATAGCGACAGATTGTCTATATCAAACAGAAGACAGTTGATCAATAGTAAGATAAAAAAAATGGATGTCTATTTGCGCGCCTACAGTGAAACATACTCAAAAACCCTCAAGGTTTCACCTCTAGATGACATTGGGCATATCTGTACACTCTTACTGTCTGGTACTTAACGACCAAGAGCGTACCTGTATACCCTAGATCATTAAATGCCTTTCAAGAGAGCACTACAGCTGCACTCACTTAATAGGCGGTGAGGGACGGCTACTGTCAGTAGCCAGGACCTGACCCCTAATGAAAGGGAGCAGTGATCCTGCCATAATTAACCCCTTAGACACCTCGATGAATGCCGATCAAGGCATCTAAATTAATAATGAAAGGAAATGGTAGCTCAGTGGTGCTCATCAGACCCCCACAACGTGATTTAAGAGGTCCAATGAGCTAAAAAAGTGGAGCACTGATTACACGCTATAATGCTATGCAATAGGCATAGCATTGTACAATGAAGGCAATATAACAATTGCATATAAAAGTTCCCTATGAGGACTTAAAATAAATAAAAAATTTAGTAAATTTATACAAAAGCCACTCTTGTAATCAAATATAATTGGTATTGCCACTTGCGGAATTGTCAAAACTATTAAAATATAATGTTGATGATCCCGTCATGGTGAGCGGTGTAAGCAAGCCGACGGGAGGGGGCGTGACAGCTATCACGCCCCCTCCCGTAGGCTTGCATTGAGGGGCAGAGCGTGACGTCACACGGGGGCCGGCCCTGTAGTCGCCCGTAATCAGACCTGGAGCAAACACGCTCCGGGGACTGATTAAAAACGGAGTGCCGCGTACATGATCACGGGCGTCCCCAGCGGCGGGACCCCCGCGATCAGGCATCTTATCCCCTATCCTTTGGATAGGGGATAAGATGTGTAAGTACCGGAGAACCCCTTAAAGGGATTAAAGAAATGTATAAATCTGTCTACATTATGTTGACATATAAACTATATTGTACAACATGATTGATGTACTCTGATTTTCATTCATTGTTCAATATTGAAGAAAAATGAAAATATCATGGTCATGGGTCTCCGAAACAGTTTGTGTAATTTAATTCTAATATCAGATCAGCGTCTAAACAATTTACATTAAGGAATTGTTTAAAGATGTACCTTCAAACAAGCTCTGATCCTAGTGGATGCGCAAATATGCAACTACAGGATATCCTTGTTGTCCTCTGGCAACCCCTGGTTTAGCAGTTTTATGTGTCATTTTGACAAACATTTTACCTTGACAAATATGTAAGCCTTCCGCTAGGGTTCACATGTAAATTAATTAAGTAAATTTATACTATATGTATCTATAGTGAGCATGATTAATTTGTATAAATGGTCTGCACACAAAATATGGTGAAAGCTGCAAAGTCAACTCAAAAGACAAGGGTCCTGTGGAAAAAAACACAAAAAATAGGCCCATCCTAGTATAGCCGGTAGGTCAACCGGATCATTAGTAATAAGGAAAAGCCTCTTACCAGATGAAGTTGTGCTAAAAGGACATATAAAAGGCATATAATATTAATCTAAAGCAGGTTAGCAGCTGCCCAGTCTGCCCGATCCAAAATAAGGAACGGTGATCAGTAATAAGCAGAAAACTAAAAGCTAAAAAGCCCAGGACAAAGACATCTTGACTGTGCTTCTCCCAATGATGAAATCCAAACTGTCCAAAGTATTGGACAATGTGTTGTTTATTTAGACAAGTGCAACGCGTTTCGATCTCATTCCGAGAGAAGCAAGATTATTCTTCCCCCCTTTATCTTCATCCTCTCCCTCCTGCTGGTAGAAACTTAATGGACATATGTCTTTTTTGCAATTGCACTATAATATCCAATTTATAATCTATGCAAACGGATATAACCCAACTGTGCGATCCACAATATATATACTGTATAAATATCTAATCAGTAATAAATCATATAATAAGACAATATAACCATACTTTACTGACCATTCCACATTTTTCTTTTGTATACCTATGATTACCTTCATGAAACTGTCTGGGTTTTTTTTAGAAAAGTTTTTATTATGATATATTTCAATGAAATTATTATTTTGTATGATTTATTGCTCATGTGATTAAATAGTTGGTTATATGCAATTGAACAATGTAACAAAGTAATGTCATCTAGTTCTTTTTCAGCTTGAGCCTATTATTTGAGGGGTTCTCCCTAAAAAACACTGACTTTTTAGAATAATACTACACATTGACCATTGTAGATATAAATACTCGTTACTCTGATGTGTTCCATTGTATAGGCATATATCAGCTTAGTTAATTACACTATTCAACACAGTTAAAAAAAGATATGCAAAGGTATACCACCCTGATGTCCACTAAAAGAACACTTATTCTAGTCAATTAGGCCTTATGGATATGTGTACCGCATATGGCTATTACACTGTGAGAGCTTTCATTAATATAAATGGTCAACCTGGCTAGTTTTTTATTTTATTTTATAACACTAGTGGGTTAAGGCAAGAGGAGAGTCCAAGGACAGACCAAGGTCTGGGTTGGCAGAGTTTGTGTGGTGTAAAGTTCAATGTGAGTGGCAAAAGGTTCATTGGTCAAGAACAGGCCATGGTGAGACATGGATATGTATATATATAAATATATATATATATATATATATATATATATATATATATATATATGTATATATATATAGCAGAGTAATGAACAGCGAAAAGGAACAAGGTTGGGTAACAATCTAGGGTCATACACAGGAATGGATCAGACACAGAGGAACCCTATGCAGGAAACTATTATACTAGGTAATGGAGTGGTGTGAAAGGTTGTCTGAAATAGCAAGTGCTAGACACAGATTGGCAGGGCAAGGATTTTGGTGTGCACCCTACAGTCAAAGCCAGGAGCAGTAGGGCAAGCATGGGTGTAAGAGGAAGCACAGGGCACAGAACATGAATCTAAAGGTAACCCAGCGGCCATGCCCACCAGTAGGCTGGGAATGGACCACCAGCGTTACACAATATAACAATAAATTTAGTTATTTTGTGAATTGTGTGCATTGCAGGATACAGAGAATAGTGAAAGAAGAAGTCCGAACGCTTTACAACACCTACGTGTTGTGTAACTCTTCCTAAGGCAGTTGTTAACCTTTCATATGAGTTTTGCAGAAACAATTGTATTGTCCAGTTGTGCTGCATTTTTCAGAATTGTTATAATTTCAGGTTGTATAGCTGTCATGTTTCACAGGTTTTTTTTTTTTTTTTTTTTTTTTTTTTTATCTTACAGCTTTTTTATGATTGATGTTACTAAATAAACACCCTACCCTTTGGTTATACCTGCCTAGTGCCCAAATGTCAGATGTGCACTAAGTGAGTCCTGAGAGAACAATGTTCTCTCAGGACTCACTTAGTGCACATCTGACATTTGTCCACATTGTCTAATCGTGTATCACAGATTGTCCTGTACTGAACAGTCAAGAACAATTATGTAACAATGTAAGAAGAGATTGATATATGGAAATATTGTTACAAAGGTTATGAAAAGACAAATGTCGAACAAGTCCAACCTGTTATTAACAGTAAATATATGATGTTGATCCAGAGAAATGAAAAACAAAAACTATTGGTGAGATGTCTGCCATTTTTAGATAATCTTGAAAGACAAGAATGTTATCATGAGTACTAATAGAGTCAGGGAACTGTACTACTATGTGGCCTAAAAAGTGGGAGAAAAGGGGGAGGATGGTGCCAAGCTTTAATGATTTTGTAATGAGGTTGACATGTTCTAGTACTGCAATGCTGAAAATCTTTATTGGTGGGATTAAGGCCTCAATATACATTAGAAACAAGTCAGACTAGCATGCGTATTTCTCAGTACCAGACAACTGTCTAATGTGTATGGGAATCTCCCAAATTTCCCTAAAGAAATGATGTTGGGGAATATAATGATTGGGCATGTTGTATTTGAACTACAGGATTGTTTTGTTCTTTAAGAAACAGAGGAGTTACTAGGTCTCCACAAGACCAGGGGCTAGAGTCCATAGCCCCAGTCATATTCCGAATCACATCCTGAGTCACGCCCCTATCCCCGTCCTCATCCACACCCAATTGCACACAGCCTTCTCCTTCAATATACTTACTAATACAAGCGGGCAACCATACTGTGTAGTTACAGTAATCACACCCCTATCATCCTCAGATTACAGCATGTCTACGCTGCCGGAGAGTGATAGGGGTGTGGCGGCAGCAATCACACTCCTATCACCCTCACACAACATGTACATACTGGTATCTGAGTGTGATTGCTGGAACCATACTCCTATCACCCTCACACAACCTGTACAAACTCAAGTAGCCTGTACATCAGCTAAAATCCAAGGGTGATAGGAGTGTTATTGCTGCAACCTCACCCTCATGCAACTTATATAAACAAAGATATCCTGCGGATAGGGGATACTTTTTTTTTTTATACTGGACTAGTCCTTTAATGATCTTTTTTGAGTCTATTGTTAATTTTATAGGATTCTCCTGCATCAGAGTTCTGTTACAGATGCAAAAAACTGACACAGATGGTCTGTTGCCCAATGGACACCAACAGGTCCTCATAGATCCCATTGACTTTGAATGGGGTCTGTCTGGGTTTAGTCTGGTGTCCACTGTTTTGCAGTTGCTGAGGGGAGAAATAAACTAACCTGCAGTATTTTTTAACCACTCGAATCCTGTAATTTAAACAGAATCTGTGATTGGAGCTTCCTGAACGATACGCCAATGTAGATGTGAATGAGCCCTTACTTGTGACATCTCTATGTGAAATGTCATGGAAGGGCTACAGTAAAGCTATGCTGTATATCCATTTAAGAATGATCCTTACCAAAGAGTATGGTTACAATAATCCTGTGGTATATATCCCGGTGTTTTCCTGGAATCTCAGTTATAAGTCATTGGAATTTTAGCTATACAAAAAGTAATTATGTTTAACATATGAAGAACTAGATATATGAGACAATGACCATCTCAGCATTTATTGTCTTTACAGTTTTTAAATAATTAGGAATTCATAGAACCAAAAGAAGATTTTATTCCAGGAATTGTTTGTACCAAACAGCCATTTATAGAGGACATGAATCAGTGCCTTTTGTTACTATTGCGAAATGTTTTTACGACTAGATCTATGAGGTTCCACCAATGCGTTTCATAAATTTTATTTTGGAACATCGTCTCTACCTTTGCATCTGGAAACTGGAAATTCTAATGGCGTCTTTCATTAGGTTTCCTTGAGTTTTAGTATGTGATAATATAAGCTTCTCTATGGCTTAAGATCTAGTGTGCATTATATTAATGTACTTGTTTTTTGTTGTTTGTTTTTGTAGTTATTTATAGGTTCTCTAGATTTACAAGACACGTCCTTTTAGTATTCATTTTGGAGGAGGGCGTTTTTCCTAGTAAGTAATGATGACTTTCCATCACAATACGACTCCTAAATATAGCAAGTTGGCATTTGGTTCCCATAGAAAATGTCATAAACAAAATGATAGTAAGTGATATCTGATATATGTAACTTAACCAATGACGATGAGTGATATCTGATATGGATCATATTGTGACTTAACCACTGCAGCTCTGATTTAGAAGGAGCTTTGATGTTCTCTACTGATGACACAGAAAGCATAGCTAAAGTGTAAAAAAAAACAAAAAAAAACTAAGTTTAAAGCAGCCGACCATTACCTGAACAGGACAGACATTTTGTGCCTTCCCAGGATAGATGAAAGCGTATCAATTTTATGTGAAAAAATATAGACTATATAGTGTACTTAGATCATCGTGTACCGTAGCTTGAGGAGACTGAGGGTTGTACACTATATTTTCCCTTTTATAAAGACTGTTAATATATTCTCATGAAGAAGACTATTTAAAGATGTTTCCTTGTAAGCATGTTATGAGAGTATGTATAATCTGTAATGTGCTTTTGGTGTTCCCTATAACACTGCTAGAGCATCTTGGGTGCCGAATGGCAGACCAAGGCAGGGTTGGTATTTTTCCCTGACTGCCACCTTGCAGGGGGATGTGTTTTGTACAGTCCTAGGAGGTGCATTACACCACTATAGGTGGGCATTGTAACACTAAAACACTGTGCTGCCATACTGAGGCTAGAGGGAGACTACATATTGTAGTTGTTTTGGTGCCAGGTGAGTGTGTAAAGTGCAAACACAACCCGTTCGGTAGTCTGAGAGAGAGAAGGCTATCTGTATGTGGTTCTGGAAGGCAGCAGCCCCTTCTAAGGAACTGAACTGGCCCAAGTGGGGTCCCTGAAAGAAAAGCAGTTTTCGAGAAGAAACCCTTCTACTGCATACAGTAATGATGGAACTAGTACGCAAAGTGAAACTAACCTGCCAATTCAGGTAAATAGGTCTGCTTGTTAAATATTTACCTGAAGAAGTTTTATTGCTTTGTTTTAAAGTAATTTTAAATTGTACAAGGTAGCCCAGGGAACTCGGAAGTAATACTGTAACAACTAGTGTCTTTGTGGTCCCATGGACCTCTGGAGGTGCAGGGCTTAAAGGGGAACTCTGATACATATGTACTTAACCCCTATCCACAGGATCATATGGATATGGGATAAATGCCTGATTGCGAGGAGATAAGTGTGTATGGGAGAGCTGGAGAAACTGCGTTCATGTATCTTTGGCTTTCCCATAGAGATATATGGACGGGTGTGTCATTCACTGATTCGTGACATCCTCAACAGTAATCCGTGCCTGGCAGGAGATCGCAGGAGGGGTCCCAGCGGTCGGACCCCCTGCTATCAGACACTTATCCCCTTTCCATAGGATCCTGTAGATAGGGGATATGAAATTATGTACCGGAGTATCCCTTTAAGAATACAGAGTGGTTGATGCAACTTTATAGGTAACACCTAGGTAGGGCAGACAGAGGGTGGAGGGTAGCATCAAAATGGCACACTGGAATAGGCAAAAGCCAACAACAACCTCTAAGTTAACCAATGCAGCGACATGCAGATGATCCCCAGTCATAGTAACTAACCGCTCAAGCAGAACCCTGTTGAGTTTAGTAATGTTCCAGTCTACCTTTGTATATTTGTAACTACCATAAGTACTGTGCCTTTAAGACTGTACTCAAACCCTCAGGCTTATGGTATCACTCTAAGTGTCCGCAACCATCAAGATGCCATATAACTGTATGTAAAAGAAAAAATAAGCAAAGTTTTCTGTGCCAACATCTGAACCAAAATCTACTCTTCAAGGAGAGCTCCTTAATCAACTCTTATAAGTATAAATTTCTTGTAATAAAAAAACAGAAGCAGATAAATAATAAGTATTCCTGTGTGATCTGATCCTTAAGATTAAGCGGGCAGGAAAGGTGACAACTACAGCTCTAAACCAGAATGTCAGGATCTTACTTAGCCACGCTCCCTTGCCATGTCCAGTCCCAGCTCCTGCACCCCCTCCTGTCCCAGGGGAACAAGTGCCGCATGGCATGGCATGGCATGGCATCACACGTCCCTGCTATGGGACAATGGCTGGGGTCAGTTCAGGTCTTCACTGCTCCCAACCAGACCACACAGAGAAACATGTTTCCCAGCAAACGTGGGGGAAAGATAACTATTTTCAAAATGCATTAAACTTTCAGCATATCTTTCATCAAGTTCTAGTTGGCGTGCACCCGTAATGACTATATTGTTCTGTTATTTCTGCTTAGTGATTAGCTGTAGTACAAAACTAATAACATTGTTAGTAAATGATTATTTATGTAACACAGTAGCTACAGTAACTCACCATATAACGTGATCACTCTAGGAAATGAGTCACGTGAAATCTGTACAGTACACACTGTCTTCCCTATCGTTCCTTAAAGTACTTATTATTTTCTATGTAACTAGAAGGATCACATGGAGGACAATGATAGGTTTATAGACTGGATGTCTGAAGATTAAAAGAAAACTATTCATTGATGAGCCGCTAGTACATCGGTAATTACCTTGCTTGTTTGTATGTTTTTCTTATCATAGTGTCACGATGCCGGCTGGCAGGAGGTGGATCCTCTGTGCCAGAGAGGGATTGGCGTGGACCGTGCTAGTGGACCGGTTCTAAGTCACTACTGGTGTTCACCAGAGCCCGCCGCAAAGCGGGATGGTCTTGCTGCGGCGGTAGTGACCAGGTCGTATCCACTAGCAACGGCTCAACCTCTCTGACTGCTGAAGATAGGCGCGGTACAAGGGAGTAGACAGAAGCAAGGTCGGACGTAGCAGAAGGTCGGGGCAGGCAGCAAGAATCGTAGTCAATAAGGCAATAGCAGGAGGTCAAGTACACAGTATGGACAAACACAGTAACGCTTTCACTAGGCTCTAGGCAACAAGATCCGGCAGGGGAGTGCAGGGGCAGTGATCAGATATAGTCTGGGAGCAGGTGGGAGCCAATTAAGCTAATTGGGCCAGGCACCAATCATTGGTGCACTGGCCCTTTAAGTCTCAGGGAGCTGGCGCGCGCGCGCCCTAGAGAGCGGAGCCGCACGCGCCAGCACATGACAGCAGGGGACCGGGACGGGTAAGTGACCTGGGATGCGTTTCGCGAGTGGGCGCGTCCCGCTGTTCGAATCGCATCCCCGACGGCCATGACAGTGCAGCGCTCCCGGTCAGCGGGACCGACCGGGGCGCTGCGGAGAGAGAGACGCCGTAAGCGCTCCGGGGAGGAGCGGGGACCCGGAGCGCTAGGCGTAACACATAGCACAAGAAATGGCTCAGGGACTACTAATATTTTGTCATTCCATTCGTGTTACAATTGCAAAGATGGTTCTTATGGGTTGAAAATATATTCACCAACCAGTCTTATAGTTAAAACCACCTTCCTTATACCGTGTAGATCCTCCTTGTGTTCTGACACCTTTCTATCATAGCCAGCAATAACTCCATGCACATCAATGGCCCTTAGGTCCCACAACCCAGTTTCCAGTTTCTGGTAGTCCTTCTTTGGACCACTTTTGATAGGTGCTAACCACTGCAAAGGAAGAACACCCCACACGACCTGCTCTTTGGAGATGTTCTGAGCTGGTCATCTAGCCATCACAAACTGGTCCTTGTCAGATACTTACATTTGCTAATTTGTTCTGCTTTCAACACATCAATTTTAAGAAATGACTGTTCAATTGGTGCTTAAAGGGTACCTCTCATCAAAAAAACTTTTGATATATTATAGATTAATGTATGCAGAATAACTTTACAATTGCATGTTATTAAAAAATATGCTTCTTTCTATTTAATTTTCCACTTTGAAGAAATGACCACTAGGGGTCTCCCTACCAGTCCTGGCAGCAAGCATTTCAGACTCATGCTGGAGTCCTAAACACTACGAGCTGCCAGTCTGCTTTGTTCACAAAGGAGAACACTCAGAGTTGCCAGCCTGCTTTGTTCACAGCCTGTTTGGCTGTGAACAAAGCAGGCTGGCAGCTCTGAGTGTTTAGGACTCCAGCATGAGTCAGAAATGCTTGCTGACGGGACTGATCGGGGAAAAATACAATAGAAAGAAGCATATTTTTCTTTAACATGCTATTGGAAAGTTATTCAACATTCATTAATCTAAAATATATCAAAAGTTTATTTGATGAGAGGTACCCTTTAAGATATCCTATGGCAACAAAATAATTCATATTATTCAGTCATTACTTACCCTCCTTTCTCCTGTGCAGCCTCCAGTGTCTTCCCTGCACTTCAATTCGGCATATCGTCACTCAGCCAATCACTGGCTAAGGCAGGAGACCCCTGCAGCTAGTGATGGGCTAAGCGGTGATGCAAGGTTGGCAGCCGACTTTAATCTTCTTCTGACAGATCTTGAAATTAATGCCGCCCGTAGCTCCGGAAAGTTTAGCACGGCGGACATCCGATGCCGAAATCCGAGGTTGCAGGGGGGATCAAAGGACCTGTTTCCTTCCTGATCTTGACTATTAAAGAATACAGTATTGGAATTACAAGTACTTCACTGGACCTTTCTCGTCTGTTTGTTTTATTACACCTCCTGTGCACATTGCTTAAAACGAAAAAAAAAATTAAAAAAAAGGTTTTGCCAGATAACCTCTTGAATTTAAAGGGGTACTCTGGGGGAAAACATTGTTTTTAATCAAATAGTGACTAGTGAAGTACTAGTCTTCCCATCAAAACAATCTCCTATTGCTGCGGAAATGCTCTTAAAACATAATGTAATGACCCAAAACATTTGGCCTACACTGATCAATCATTAAAGGGGTATTCCAGGAATTTTTTTTATTTGACTATGCTACAGGGGCTGTAAAGTTAGTGTAGTTTATAATATAGTGTCTGTACCTGTGTGTGACGGTTTTCTCACAATTCTGTGATTTTCACTCCAATATTTATTTTTATCAGCATACAAAATGACTGTTGTCTCAGATTTTTTCAGGCTTGCAATCCGGCCAAGACATGACTCACTAGTCAGCTGATCACAGGGAGCCTGTCTGCTTCAATGGGTGGAGCGATCGCTTGGTGGGAGAGAGATCAATCTGCAACTAATGCAACAGCTATAGGCACCCTGATTGAAAACCATAGGTCTTTTGAATGGATGCAGCTTATTTATGTTTCAAGGGGGGGGGGTGGCTGATGTGTGGGAGGGAGAAAAATGGAATTATGGGATTAGGCAAAAGAAGAAAACTCAAACAGGAAATACCAGGTCAAAAAAAGCTACATCACAGTGTTATGGTAATCTCACAACATAGCCATTTAGCTCCCAAGACAAGCGCAGATCCTTCCTAAGCATGACCATTACTGTCTGCCAGGTATGTACTAAAACCCCCTTATGGTGGAGAACCCCTTTAAAGGGGTGCCAGAAAGTTAAACAGATTTGTAAATTACTTATTTTTAAAAATCTTAATCCTTTCAGTACTTATCAACTGCCGTATACTACAGAGGAAGTTCTTTTCTTTTTGCCTTTCTTTTCTGTCTGACCACAGTGCTCTCTGCTGACACCTCTGTCCATGTCAGGAACTGTCCAGAGCAGGATAGGTTTGCTATGGAGATTTGCTCCTACACTGGACAGTTCCTGACATGGATAGAGGTGTCAGCAGAGAGCACTGTGGTCAGACAGAAAGGAAATTCAAAAAGAAAAGAACTTACTGATAAATACTGGAATGGTTACGATTTTTAAATAGAAGTAATTTAAAAATCTGTTTAACTTTGTGGCACCCTTTGATTAAAAGAAATAGTTTTCCACCAGAGTACCCCTTTAATGATTGATCAGTGTAGGCCAAATGTTTTGGGTTATTACATTATGTTTTTAAGAGCATTTCAGCAGAAATATGGGACCTAGCAATAAGTGGGTCAAACTGAATAATATGTGGTGTCTGTTGTTTTGATGGGAAGACTAGCACTTCAATGCAGATAGGTAATGTTCTTTTTTATGGCCTAATTGTAAAACCATAATAAACCAAAAAGATTGCAAGATATGTATATAGTTCAATATACTGATAAAAAAAATCATTCTGAGTCTAGATCATGCCTGGACAGCCAATGGCTGTCGAGGCATGCTGGGGGTTGTAGTTTTGCAACATCTGGAGGTCCACAATTTGGAGTCCACTGGTCTAATTGAAGAAGGCCAGGATTACCTATAATAGCAGCTTCCTTTAGAATCCCATATAATTAACAGATCATTATAAGAATTATTGATGCCAACAACATATATGTATACTCAGGGACTGGGAAAACAAAGAGAAAAGGCTTTCAAAGTACCAAATCCTAGGCTAAACCTTTTTTTTTCTAAAAAAAAATATGGACATGTAGCACTCACAGTAGTAGTAGCACTGTGGATCCTCCAATCTGTGTGGCATTTACCAGTAAGGCAGCATTCACATCACTATTATGTCTCAGAGACACTGATCTTTAGGGAAAAGCTCAAAATTGCATTTCATCGTATCCATGCTTGAATCCCCCACAACCTACAAAACCTACAAGAACCTTCAAAGAACCTAGTGACTCTGTTCAGGTCATTTTCTGATAGTATCTGACTTTTGTTGTGGACTAAAGAAACCAAACCAAACCAAACGTTGGATATAAGTTGACTCCATTTTGAATACTAGATTGAATTGGGCCAGTGCCGATCTGAGCAAAACTCACAAAAGTTACAAAACTTGAATTAATGCCGTGTGCAGCAGCAGGAAGTGCAACATGGAGGACACTGGTTTCTGATACCAAGGCTACAGGGGGATCGAGGGAAGTACAGGGTTTTTACTAACTTTGAGCTTTCCCTGATGGATTAGAGGCACACAACTTGAAGTGAAAGCTCCCTAATATAGAATTGTGATATACAATTGATCTTATAAACTTTTAAACAGAATGTATCCCACCGGCAAAGGTCAACCAAAAGTTAACTAAACCAAAAAAAAAAAAAGATCATATCTTTTCAAAAACTTTTTACATGTTGTACATATTGTCAAAACATTAACCTTTCTAATATACATCATAAAAAAAAGTCCAGTAGGTGATGATGGGCTAGGACTCCTCTGTGCTGTCTGATAATACAGGAGAGAGCACAGAGAAGTTCTATCAGACAGGAGGGAGCACAGAGGAGTCCTATCAGACAGGAGAGAGCACAGAGGAGTACTATCAGAAAGAGAGAGCACAGAGGATTACTATCAGACAGGAGAGAGCACAGAGGAGTGTTATAAAAAAGCAGAGAGCACAGATAAGTACTATCAGACAGGAGAGAGCACAGAGGAGTGCTATCAGACAGGAGGGAGCACAGAGGAGTACTATCAGACATAAGAGAGCACAGAGGATTGCTATCAGACAGGAGGGAGCACAGAGGAGTACTATCAGACATGAGAGAGCACAGAGGATTGCTATCAGACAGGAGGGAGCACAGAGGAGTACTATCAGACAGGAGAGTGCACAGAGGATTGCTATCAGACAGGAGGGAGCACAGAGGAGTACTATCAGACATGAGAGAGCACATAGGAGTGCTATTAGACAGGAGAGAGCACAGAGGAGTACTATCAGACAGGAGAGAGCACAGAGGAGTGTTATCAAAAAGCAGAGAGCACAGATAAGTACTATCAGACATGAGAGAGCACATAGGAGTGCTATTAGACAGGAGAGAGCACAGAGGAGTACTATCAGACAGGAGAGAGCACAGAGGAGTGCTATCAGACAGGAGGGAGCACAGATAAGTACTATCAGACAGGAGAGAGCACAGAGGAGTGCTATCAGACAGGAGGGAGCACAGAGGAGTACTATCAGACATAAGAGAGCACAGAGGATTGCTATCAGACAGGAGGGAGCACAGAGGAGTACTATCAGACATGAGAGAGCACAGAGGATTGCTATCAGACAGGAGGGAGCACAGAGGAGTACTATCAGACAGGAGAGTGCACAGAGGATTGCTATCAGACAGGAGGGAGCACAGAGGAGTACTATCAGACATGAGAGAGCACATAGGAGTGCTATTAGACAGGAGAGAGCACAGAGGAGTACTATCAGACAGGAGAGAGCACAGAGGAGTGTTATCAAAAAGCAGAGAGCACAGATAAGTACTATCAGACATGAGAGAGCACATAGGAGTGCTATTAGACAGGAGAGAGCACAGAGGAGTACTATCAGACAGGAGAGAGCACAGAGGAGTGCTATCAGACAGGAGGGAGCACAGAGGAGTACTATCAGACAGGAGAGAGCACAGAGGAGTGCTATCAGACAGGAGGGAGCACAGAGGAGTACTATCAGACATGAGGGAGCACAGAGGATTGCTATCAGACAGGAGGGAGCACAGAGGAGTACTATCAGACATGAGGGAGCACAGAGGATTGCTATCAGACAGGAGGGAGCACAGAGGAGTACTATCAGACAGGAGAGAGCACAGAGGAGTGCTATCAGACAGGAGGGAGCACAGAGGAGTACTATCAGACATGAGGGAGCACAGAGGATTGCTATCAGACAGGAGGGAGCACAGAGGAGTACTATCAGACATGAGAGAGCACAGAGGATTGCTATCAGACAGGAGGGAGCACAGAGGAGTACTATCAGACATGAGAGAGCACAGAGGAGTGCTATCAGACAGGAGAGAGCACAAAGCAGTACTATCAGACATGAGAGAGCACAGATGAGTACTATCAGAAAGGAGAGAGCACAGAGGAGTGCTATCAGACAGGAGAGAGCACAGAGGAGTTCTAGCCCACCTCACTTGAACTTGGACAAAGCCATGATTTTAAAAGCCATGATTTCTATAAATTAAATAACATTTCTTAAAATGTTCTTATTAAGTATATTAGAAAGGTTAATGGTTTGCCAAGGTGTACAACAAATAAAAAGTTTTTCTATCTGACAGTGCCCATTTATATAAATTCTGGACCCAAAAAAGAAAATTCTGTCAATGGAACATAGATCCAATGAATCTTCGCCAACAATATAAAATTTGTAAGCCTAGAAAAAGTCTTGATAACATAATGGCATAAAGGGTTGTTTTATAAAGGTAACCTCTTTATAAACAGACATGAGATCGGTGATCAATTGGCTCTGGCTTCTCCAATCTAAAAGCTTTGGCCAACCAGAAATTTCCCCAGCAGCGGCCATTGAAATAAGTGGCAGATCATGTAAAAAATGTATGGTCCAGAAATAAAGTCACCTGGACCACCTATTTGATATCCATATGCTTCAACAGGACAACTTTTTATAATTTGAAAGGTATTTGAGTCAATGCCTTAGGAAAATGTATTTCTATGGCCTTAGGATATAAAGAATTACACCTTAAAATGGAATTCAAAGAAATATAGAGTGTGGGCTGTTTAAAGTTTTTTTTTCAGAGAAGCACCCAAGCCTGCAGGCTACAGATGTTGTCACTTGTCCTGGAATGTACTATATACACTGTAAAATGGCGCTCTCCATGAATAAGACTTTGCGTACATTTATGTCAATATTACACGCATATTCTCGATAAGATATCTTATTACTCACATCCAGAGTAGTGAAATAAACTGCACACTCACAGAAATCTACATAGCTGAGATATGATGTCTTCCAGTCTGCAATGATTATATAATGATAATATTAACACTACGTCCCGGCCTGCCTATTGTGAATCACACATCTTTTACTGATGACTTCACTTTATTGAAAACAGGTTGGGTAAGTCAGCGTCTTGGGTCTAGCTTCATTTTACAGGATCTGGAAATACCTGACTTGGCAACTTCACAGACTACTCCAATAGTGGTTGGAACAAACTCTTTACAAGCATGTGTTATTCTTTTCCCCATAAGAAGATTTAGCATTGTGACAAATGCCAAAAAATTCTACTTTGTGTAAATGGAACAATACCAGCTAAAGCCCAGTAACTGAAAACAGATATCAGTCTTTTTCTTGGCTAGAAAACCGTCCTTGGCACTCTGATATACAATGCATTCGGAAACATTTTCAAACCCATTTCACTTTTATATTTCATTGTGTTGCTGCCTTATGAAAAAATAAAGAGACATTCTATTTGTCCCCTTATTTGTTTACTAAATATACAATAATGAGAATATGAAAATTGAATTTTTGAAAATTTTGGGAAATTTATTAAAAATGAAAACTAACATTTTGGGTTGGACATTAATATTTAGACCTTTTGCTATAAAATTTACCTCTTATTTCTCTTGATTATCTCTGAGACATTTCTCCACCTTCATTGGAGTCCCCTGTGGTATAATCAGATGATTGGACAGGATTTAGGAAGACACAATCCTGTCTATACAAGGTCTCACAGCTGAAAACCGACCTGGAGTTTGCAAAAAAAGCACCTAAAGGACTTTAGTTTGATGAAACCAAGATTACATTGTTTGGCCTCAATTCTAAGTGTCATGTCTGGAGGAAACCAGGCACTGTGTATTTCCTGCCCGATGCCATCCCTGTAGTAGATCGTGGTGGTGGCAGCATTACGCTGTGAGTTGCTTATCAGCGGCTGAGACAGGGAGAGGGTCAGGATTAAGAAAAAAACTAATGGAGTAAAGTACAGAGACTTCTTAAAGGGGTATTTCCATCCCAATAAACTGACGTGAATCCAAATAAAAAAAGATTAACAACTTACTAATTAGGTCCTGTTGTGGTGAGGGTGTGATGAGGGCAGATGGAATTACCCTAGGGGCAGATGGCATTAACCCCTTGTGTTCGTGATGCCAGGGCGTGGTTTATCCTCTACACCACCCGAAGCAAAAATAACTCTGACACAAAGTTACATAACAACAGCAGCTTTACTGAGTCAGACAGGTGTAACAGTCTATACAGCTTGGCTGGGCCCAAGGAGGTGACCAGTGACTTCAGAGACCTCAGAGCTTGCTGGGATTTATGGTGGACTGGGACAATTTGCTGCTGAGCCACGCTGACTGAAAACAGATTGACTTGGACTGACTTGACTACGGCAGACTATGACTGACTTCACCCCTTCTGTAGCTTATCAGGCTTTGACTCGACCTGTGGGGCACTGGACTTTAGGATCCGTGGCTGCATGGTAGACTTTAGGCCTCTTTAGGACACCAGACACACACCTAGGACTTGACCTTACTGCAACTCAGCAAAGACTTAAAGAGAAAGAGGAGGCTCCACCCACGGCTTATATGGGGGAGATTCTGGTGGGGTCCCATAGGTCCCCCTTAGGTCACATGGTCACTGGTACCTCAATGGGTTACAATCACATGGCAACAGGTCTTAAAGGCATAACACATTTTATATACAATACTCTATATAACAAGCATAGTAGCAGATATACAAAGGAACAGTTGCGGGGGGGGGGGGGGGGGGCAGGGTTCACTGGAGGCTGCCTGACTGGGCAGCAACGGTACAGGGGTGCAGCTCCTGTACTGGGCCACCAGACTGTTATCTAAAATGTCCGTTCTTCTCATTGCCAAGCATATCCTCTTCATGTTGATTGGTTTTTGCCTATGGTTACAGCCATTACTGCAATCCTGCAGGGATGGCTATGCTTGTGCATTCCACTGTCTTCTTTAAAAGGCTGAAATAGACAGTTTTTTGGAGACACGCATTATGACACATGCACAGTCGCTCCCAGCCCCGTCCATCCCCTGCCTCAGTAGACTTCAATGCTACAACTACATGGCATACGCATTCGTGCTGAAGCTGTAACATCGGAGAAGCAAATTCAGTTGTCTCTCCTTCATTATCTTATTGTACAGTTATCTGTATATACTATGCACACCACAAATATTTTTTATTAAATCGCTTTATAGTGCACCATTTTATTTACGGCATTTATTTTATTAGTGTAGTGCACTATGCTAGCACCATGGTGCCCTATGCTATTAGCATATCATGCTTGACTAATCTGGCAGTTCCCATCCCATCTCATTGTCCCCAGCATGGCTTTCAGTTTTATTCCTGGCCCTCAGCATGGACCCCTCTCTCATTCCTATGCCAAAATATTGTTTCCCATTTCATTTCTGTTCCATGCATGGTTTTACATCCCATTCCTCTTCACACCACAATTGCCTGCACACCACAGCTGTCACGATTCGGCTGGCTGGAGGTGGATCCTCTGTGCCAGAGAGGGATTGGCGTGGACCGTGCTGGTGGACCGGTTCTAAGTTGCTACTGGTATTCACCAGAGCCCGCCGCAAAGCGGGATGGTCTTGCAGCGGCGGTAGCAACCAGGTCGTATCCACCAGCAACGGCTCAACCTCTCTGACTGCTGAAGATAGGCGCGGTACAAGGGAGTAGACAAGAGCAAGGTCGGACGTAGCAGAAGGTCAGGGCAGGCAGCAAGGATCGTAGTCAGGGGCAACGGCAGGAGGTCTGGAACACAGGCTAGGAACACACAAGGAAACGCTTTCACTGGCACAATGGCAACAAGATCCGGCGAGGGAGTCCAGGGGAAGTGAGGTATAAATAGGGAGTGCACAGGTGAGAATACTGATTGGGCCTGCTGCTTTAAATGGCAGAGACCCGGCGCGCACGCGCCCTAAGGAGCGGGGCCGCGCGCGCCGGGACAACACAGACGGGGAACGGATCAGGTACGGGAGCCGAGATGCGCATCGCGAGCGGGCGCGTCCCGCATCGCGAATCGCATCCCGGCTGGGAGTAATATTGCAGCGCACCCGGTCAGCAGGTCTGACCGGGGCGCTGCGAATGAGAGAACGCTGCGAGCGCTCCGGGGAGGAGCGGGGACCCGGAGCGCTCGGCGTAACAGTACCCCCCCCCCCCCTTGGGTCTCCCCCTCTTTTTGGAGCCTGAGAACCTGAGGATAAGACTTTTGTCCAGGATGTTGTCCTCAGGTTCCCAGGATCTCTCTTCTGGGCCACAGCCCTCCCAATCCACCCAAAATTTTTTTTTTCCTCTGACCGTCTTGGAGGCCAGAATCTCCTTCACGGAGAAGACGTCAGAAGAACCGGAAACAGGAGTGGGAGAAACAAGTTTGGGAGAGAAGAGGTTAATGATGAGTGGTTTAAGGAGAGAGACATGGAAGGCATTGGGAATACGAAGAGAAGGAGGAAGAAGAAGTTTGTAAGAGACGGGGTTAATCTGGCACAAGACTTTGAAAGGACCAAGATAGCGTGGTCCCAGTTTGTAACTGGGGACACGAAAGCGGACATATTTAGCGGAGAGCCATACCTTGTCTCCGGGAGCAAAAATGGGGGGAGTTCTTCTTTTCTTATCGGCAAATCTTTTCATCCGGGATGAAGCCTGTAAAAGAGAATTTTGGGTCTCTTTCCATATGGTGGAAAGATCACGAGTCACTTCATCCACAGCGGGCAAACCAGAGGGCAAGGGGGTAGGGAGGGGGGGAAGAGGGTGACGGCCGTACACCACGAAAAATGGGGACTTAGCAGAAGACTCGGAGATTCTGAAGTTGTATGAGAATTCGGCCCATGGTAGAAGATCTGTCCAGTCATCCTGGCGGGAGGAAACAAAATGCCGTAAATAGTCACCCAGGACCTGATTAATTCTTTCTACTTGCCCATTGGATTGGGGATGATAAGAAGAAGAGAAGTTTAGTTTAATCTTGAGCTGTTTACAGAGGGCCCTCCAGAATTTAGACACGAATTGGACGCCTCTATCCGAGACGATCTGCGTGGGCAAACCGTGAAGACGAAAAATGTGTACAAAAATTTTTTTGCCAAATGAGGCGCTGAAGGAAGACCAGGAAGAGGAATAAAATGTGCCATCTTGGAAAATCGATCAACGACCACCCAAACAACTGTGTTGCCACGGGATGGGGGTAAGTCTGTGATAAAGTCCATACCAATCAGTGACCAAGGCTGTTCGGGGACAGGCAGAGGATGAAGGAGACCAGCAGGCTTCTGGCGAGGAGTCTTATCCCGGGCACAGACAGTACAGGCCCGCACAAAATCAACAACATCCGTCTCCAGAGTCGGCCACCAATAAAAACGAGAGATGAGTTGCAAGGATTTTTTGATGCCCGCATGGCCTGCGAGGTGGGAGGAGTGTCCCCATTTGAGAATCCCGAGACGCTGGCGTGGAGAAACGAAGGTCTTCCCTGGAGGAGTTTGCCTGATGGAGGCTGGAGAAGAGGAGATCAGACAGTCAGGAGGAATGATGTGTTGCGGAGAGACCTCTACTTCAGAGGCATCCGAGGAACGAGAGAGGGCATCAGTCCTAATGTTCTTGTCGGCAGGGCGAAAATGAATTTCAAAGTTAAAACGGGCAAAGAACAACGACCACCTGGCCTGGCGAGGGTTCAGCCGTTGGGCAGACTGGAGATAGGAGAGATTCTTGTGATCAGTGTATATGATAACTGGAAATTTAGATCTCTCCAGCAGATGCCTCCATTCCTCAAGCGCCAATTTAATGGCCAGTAGTTCTCGATCCCCGATGGAGTAGTTTCTCTCCGCCGGAGAGAAGGTCCTAGAAAAAAACCCACAAGTAACAGCATGCCCGGAAGAATTTTTTTGTAGAAGGACAGCTCCAGCTCCCACTGAGGAGGCATCTACCTCCAATAGAAAGGGTTTAGATGGGTCAGGTCTGGAGAGCACGGGAGCAGAAGAAAAGGCAGACTTGAGATGTTTAAATGCGTCTTCCGCTTGGGGAGACCAGGACTTGGGATTGGCATTTTTCTTGGTTAAAGCCACGATAGGAGCCACAATAGTGGAAAAGTGTGGAATAAATTGTCTGTAATAATTGGCGAACCCCAAAAAACGTTGGATAGCACGGAGTCCGGAGGGGCGTGGCCAATCTAATACAGCAGCTAGCTTATCTGGGTCCATTTGTAGTCCCTGGCCAGAAACCAAGTATCCTAGGAAAGGAAGAGATTGACATTCAAAGAGACATTTCTCCATTTTGGCATAAAGTTGATTGTCTCGAAGTCTCTGAAGAACCATGCGGACATGCTGGCGGTGTTCTTCTAAGTTGGCAGAAAAAATCAGAATATCGTCCAGATAAACCACAACACAGGAATATAAGAGATCACGAAAAATTTCATTAACAAAGTCTTGGAAGACGGCAGGGGCGTTGCACAGGCCAAAGGGCATGACCAGATACTCAAAGTGTCCATCTCTGGTGTTAAATGCAGTCTTCCATTCGTCCCCCTCCCTGATGCGGATGAGATTATAAGCACCTCTTAAGTCCAGTTTGGTAAAGATGTGGGCACCTTGTAGGCGATCAAAGAGTTCCGAGATAAGAGGTAGGGGGTAGCGGTTCTTCACCGTGATTTTATTAAGTCCGCGGTAATCAATGCAAGGACAAAGGGAGCCATCTTTTTTGGACACAAAAAAAAATCCAGCTCCGGCAGGAGAGGAGGATTTGCGGATAAACCCCTTTTTTAAATTTTCCTGGATGTACTCTGACATGGCAAGAGTCTCAGGAGCAGACAGAGGATAGATTCTGCCCCGGGGTGGAGTAGTGCCCGGGAGGAGGTCAATAGGACAGTCATAAGGCCTGTGAGGAGGTAAAGTCTCAGCTTGCTTTTGGCAGAACACGTCAGCATAGTCCATATAAGCCTTAGGAAGACCGGTTACAGGGGGAACCACAGGGTCACGGCAGGGAGTACTGGAAACCGGTTTAAGACAGTCCTTGAGACAAGAAGTACCCCAATTCTTGATTTCTCCTGTGGACCAATCAAGGGTTGGGGAATGGCGTTGAAGCCACGGTAATCCAAGAAGAATTTCGGAAGTGCAGTTGGAGAGGACCAAAAATTCAATTTTTTCGTGATGAGGTCCGATGCACATTAGGAGAGGTTCCGTGCGGTAACGCACGGTACAGTCCAATCTTTCATTGTTAACAGAATTGATGTAGAGGGGTCTGGCGAGACTGGTCACCGGGATGTTGAACCTGTTGATGAGAGAGGCCAAAATAAAATTTCCTGCAGATCCGGAATCCAAGAAGGCCATAGTAGAGAAGGAGAAGGTAGAAGAAGATATCCGCACAGGCACAGTAAGGCGTGGAGAAGCAGAGTTGACATCAAGAACTGTCTCACCTTTGTGCGGAGTCAGCGTACGTCTTTCCAGGCTTGGAGGACGGATAGGACAATCCTCAAGAAGTGTTCGGTACCGGCACAGTACAGGCACAGATTCTCCATGCGGATTGCAGAGGACCAGAGGAGAGAGAAGCCGGGGAGAGAAAACGCCTCGTGCGAACAAAGTCCATATCCTGGCGGAGCTCCTGACGCCTTTCGGAAAAACGCATGTCAATGCGGGTGGCCAGATGAATAAGTTCATGCAGGTTAGCAGGAATTTCTCGTGCGGCCAGCACATCTTTAATGTTGCTGGATAGGCCTTTTTTAAAGGTCGCGCAGAGGGCCTCATTATTCCAGGATAATTCGGAGGCAAGAGTACGGAATTGGATGGCATACTCGCCAACAGAAGAATTACCCTGGACCAGGTTCAGCAGGGCAGTCTCAGCAGAAGAGGCACGGGCAGGTTCCTCAAAGACACTTCGAATCTCCGTGAAGAAGGAGTGTACAGAGGCAGTGACGGGGTCATTGCGGTCCCAGAGCGGTGTGGCCCATGACAGAGCTTTCCCAGACAGAAGGCTGACTACGAAGGCCACCTTAGACCTTTCAGTAGGAAACTGGTCCGACATCATCTCCAAGTGCAGGGAACATTGCGAAAGAAAGCCAAGAAAACTTAGAGTCCCCATCAAATTTATCCGGCAAGGATAATCGTAGGCCGGAAGCGGCCACTCGCTGCGGAGGAGGTGCAGGAGCTGGCGGAGGAGATTGTTGCTGGAGTTGTGGTAGTAGCTGCTGTAGCATCACGGTCAGTTGAGACAGCTGGTGGCCTTGTTGCGCTATCTGTTGCGACTGCTGGGCGACCACCGTGGTGAGGTCGGCGACAACTGGCAGTGGGACTTCAGCGGGATCCATGGCCGGATCTACTGTCACGTTTCGGCTGGCTGGAGGTGGATCCTCTGTGCCAGAGAGGGATTGGCGTGGACCGTGCTGGTGAACCGGTTCTAAGTTGCTACTGGTATTCACCAGAGCCCGCCGCAAAGCGGGATGGTCTTGCAGCGGCGGTAGCAACCAGGTCGTATCCACCAGCAACGGCTCAACCTCTCTGACTGCTGAAGATAGGCGCGGTACAAGGGAGTAGACAAGAGCAAGGTCGGACGTAGCAGAAGGTCAGGGCAGGCAGCAAGGATCGTAGTCAGGGGCAACGGCAGGAGGTCTGGAACACAGGCTAGGAACACACAAGGAAACGCTTTCACTGGCACAATGGCAACAAGATCCGGCGAGGGAGTGCAGGGGAAGTGAGGTATAAATAGGGAGTGCACAGGTGAGAATACTGATTGGGCCTGCTGCGCCAATCAGTGGCGCAGCGGCCCTTTAAATGGCAGAGACCCGGCGCGCGCGCCCTAAGGAGCGGGGCCGCGCGCGCCGGGACAACACAGACGGGGAACGGGTCAGGTACGGGAGCCGAGATGCGCATCGCGAGCGGGCGCGTCCCGCATCGCGAATCGCATCCCGGCTGGGAGTAATATCGCAGCGCACCCGGTCAGCAGGTCTGACCGGGGCGCTGCGAATGAGAGAACGCTGCGAGCGCTCCGGGGAGGAGCGGGGACCCGGAGCGCTCGGCGTAACAACAGCTTTGGCCATGGCAGACCATCAGGAAGACTACAAGTCTCAGGAAACCCGACCAATGTGAACAGACCCCCTTTAGTAAAGTAGGGTAAAGGACATTGAGCACTCAAGCTAGCCAAGAGACTGATCAGAAGGAAGACAGGGACCGCACAATACATTTCAGTCTAGTCTCAGGGTGCCCCCTTACTCTGGTTATCTAGCTCTAAAAGACTGGATATACTTCCAGCATCTAAAACAGCTACAGTGCGATTGCAGGGGTCCAATGAGTGCCGCTCTCCAGGGATCCACTCTTATAGTCTTCCCTCCGGCAATTTTAAGCATACTTAAAGGAGTACTCCAGCGCGCACTTTTTTCCCTTTATCCCGTCCGGGCTGCAAAATAAAAGAAAACACACTTTCTCTTACCTGCCAACGAGCCCCCGGAGCTCCGGTACACTCCGGTACAGGTGTTCAGTCCCCGAGCTGTATTCTTCTTACTTCCTGTTAGTCCGGCACGTCACATGGAGCTTCAGCCTATCACCGGCCGCAGCAATGTCCCACCTCGGCCGGTGACAGGCTGAAGCTCCGTGTGACAGGCTGAAGCTCCGTGTGACGTGCCGGGCTAACAGGAAGTAAGAAGAATACAGCCCGGGGACCGATCAACTGTACCGGAGTATAGCGGAGCTCCGGGGGCTCGTTGGCAGGTAAGAAAAAGTGTGTTTTCTTTTATTTTGCAGATAAAAGGAAAAAAGTGCACGCCGGAGTACTCCTTTAAAGGTGTACTCCGCCCCTACACATCTTATCCCATATCCAAATTCCCAACGCTGGGAACCCCTGCGATCTCTCTTGCAGCACTCCTGTCATCTTGCTTCGCTCTGTGCCTGATGACTGGCGATGCAGGGGCCAGAGGATCGCGACATCATGGCCCCGCCCCCTCGTGATGTCACACCCCGCCCCCTCAATGCAAGTACATAGGAGGGGGTGTGATGGCCACCCCACCCTCTCCCATAGACTTGCATTAAGGGGGCGGGGCATGATCTCACGAGGGGCCGGGCTGTGACATCACGATCCTTCAGCCCCTGCGTTGCCAGTAATCAGGCATGAAGTGAAGCAAGATGACAGGCGATCAGGCATCTTATCCCCTATACTTTGGAAAAATGTAAAACAAAAATAAAAATGGGCTGCGTCCTCAAGGCCAAAATGGGCTGTGTCCTTAAAAGGAAAGTGTCACCGATTAATGCTGCCCAAATCGCGCCAGCATAAAACTGATGCAGCCAGCTTGATCCCGGTACTGTATCATTCAAATGAGTGTGTTGTAACCATGTTTGACTCACAGTTTTTTAGATACTCAGACTCCATACAATTCTACTCAACCAAACTTACAACCTCATAAATCCCTAGGGAGCAGTCAGCTTGGTTAAACTGCGGACGTTAGATCTGAAATCTGTACAACGCACCCATCTGAATGAGGCCTTACTCTGAAGAACTATACATCCTACTATACCAGATATTTCAGGACTCAGCAGGAAAACGTAACAAATGAGGCATAGTGGGAGAAATGACTTGTTGGAGAAAACATTATGAAGAACAAATGTGAAAAGAGATGATTCAGAAGGAATGGTGGATGTTACTATTTTCAGTCATGGTGTGATGTGTGTCTCTTTGTGATATCAGATCACTGGATGACATCTGTGGATGCTGAACTACTGTACTTGTGTTCCTGTGAATGAGATAATTCTCCCAAAGTGGGATCAGAGGGATTCTTCATAGGCAGCAGCCATCGATAAATAGTGGGAACAATTCTCTCATACATACTGGAATTCTGACTAAGCAGAATGAGAAATACATTATAAACAGCATAAAAGGCATCATGCCAAGTAAGTGGTCTTATTCCTTTGGGGTCAGTTTTCTGTCAAGTGGTATCAGTTGTAAAAAGACATTTTCCATGTAAAATACACATGACTAGGGGATCGTAGAGTTACGCTTGGCCCCTGCACCCATTACCCACATACCATTCTCCCCTTTCCCAATAAATACATACACATAGATGTGGTGCAAAGGCCACAGCGGACCCAATTTTATTAACCAAAACAAATAACCAATGTATATATTCCCAAATATATATATCCATATATAAATATAACACACTTTGCATTTATTTATAAATAACATTTGTTAGCTGTCCACGTTAACATTACCCCCCTAACATTTACATAAACAAAACATAGTGAAAACAAACAAAAACAAAATTAACCCAAACCCCTGAGATAACCCCTGAGATAACCCCAGCCTGGAGGGGGACCTGAAGGCAGCTTCTCCTTCCACTCTCTCCTACTTTGCCCTTGGTCGACCCTCACGTGACCCAAGGGCACCACCTTCAGAGACCACTGTGCCAACCGCTCGAGCATGCCTCCACAATCCCCCTCCATCTCCCTCCGCTGCGACAACACTACCATGCCCCACCACACCCAAAACCAGGGCAGGCGGGCGGCCGGGACTCTCCACGATTTCTCTGGCCACTGACTCCTCCCTTTCCGGCTCCCCCTTTTATACCTCTTCCCCCTCCACGTAACGTAGCCCCCTCCCCCCTCTCTAGAATCTTCTACCTGCACGTCCTACTGCCCCCTGTCATGTGCCCCCTCCCCTCCCATTCTGCCCACTCCGGGGGCTCTCTATTATTCTATATACTGTGTCTGTCTCAGGAATGAACGAAGCAGCCGGGCACAAATGATACATGTAAATATGTAGGAAGTGGAGGAAACAGGACCCCATAGGGAACCAGGTGTTGCCTTGTACTACTGTCGTTACTGAACTATGTTGCAAATTTTTTCTATTCTGACAATTTTTATTGTTTGAAACTTGGGCTGTGAGAGACCAACCAGAGGGGGTAGGGTGGCCGTGGACTTAGGTCCAACTCAATTATAATGTTATTTGTATGGCCCTCACGCAGATTCTTCTCTTTCCTGACTCCTTGGTACTTCCCACCAGCATCTTGTGGCCTGCAAGGACTGCTGTAATAAACATTCTCCTGTACGGAGCCCCGACAGCCCGCGGGAAGGGGGCGTGTCGACCTCCGCACGAAGCGGCGGCCAACACGCCCCCTCAATACAACTCTATGGCAGAGCCGAAGCGCTGCCTTCGGCAATCTCCGGCTCTGCCATAGAGATGTATTGAGGGGGCGTTTCGGCCGCCGCTTCGTGCGGAGGTCGACACCCGCTATCTGGCCAGAGAGCCTGGCCCCTGTAAAGAGAGATTGCAGGGGGCCCCAGCGGTCGGACCCCCCGCGATCTCAACTTATCCCCTATCCTTAGGATAGGGGATAAGTTTTTCACCACTGGACTACCCCTTTAAAACAGATTTGTAAATTACTTCTATTTAAAAATCTTAATCCTTCCAGTACTTATTAGCTGCTATATGCTCCAGAGGAAGTTGTGTAGTTATTTTCTGTCTGACCACAGTACTCTCTGCTGACACCACTGGTCATAGCTATCATTGAGGGGCGGAGCATGACATCACATGGGGGCGGAGGCGTGACGTTACACGCCGCCCGCCCTGCGGTCAACCATAATCAGACCCGGAGTGAACACGCTCCGGGTCTGATTACAAACGGGGTGCCGCGTGCATGATCATCGTGGTCCCCAGCTGCGGGACTCCCACAATCAGGCATCTTATCCCCTATCCTTTGGATAGGGGATAAGATGTTTAAGCACCGGAGTACCCCTCTAAGCAATTTTTCTTTTTTTGCTTTGGTAGTAGCTTTTTCTGCTCCATGTCTGACCTGGAGTAAATTTAGTAGGTTTTTTCATGTACTGCGAATTTTTTGCGACTTTCGCACTTGATAAATCTCTGACCACTGCAAGTCAAAAATCACTTTTTGCTTTGGTAAGCAAGATTTTTATTTTTTGCTTAGGACACTGCACAATCAAAAAGTCGCAGAAAAAAGAGAGTAGTCGCACGTGCGACTTTTTTAGCGACAATTTTAAGCAAAAAAAATCTACTAAATGCTTTGATAAATGTCCCCCCATGAGATTAGAGCAGTGGTCTCCAACCTGCGGACCTCCAGATGTTGCAAAACTACAACTCCCAGCATGCCCGGACAGCCAACGGCTGTCCGGGCATGCTGGGGGTTGTGGTTTTGCAACATCTGGAGGTCCGCAGGTTGGAGACCACTGGACTAGAGAATGTATATGTGCAGGATAGTTTCTGAGTGTTAGGAAGGCTATGAATGAGTAAAAGACATGTCTAGTGTTTGAGACCATGCTTTGTCTATTGTGAATTGTGGGGTTAGATGGTTTGTGCTCAGATTAGTGATTGGAAGGAATGAAACGCGCTGCACATCTTCATCACATCCACATTAGTCAGAGGGTTTTAAAGTAAATAGAAATGGCTGGAAAATACAATGTAGGGGAGATTTCCTGCATTCTGGTAAAGGAAATGACACAGGAAGCCATAATAAATGTCTGTATATACGGGGTAGTGGGCCAAAGTATCCAGAGTACAGAACAGCATTCCACAGCTCTCTAAGTATCACCTAAAGCCAAATAAAAATGTTCAGATTACAGATAATAGTTTAACAGTATTGAAAACAAACATCCACCTTAAGGGTATGTTCACACTACGGAATTCAATGCAGAATTCCGCAGTGTAAACTTAACATTAGTGTGAATGGGTCTCCGCGAGACCCGTTCACACTGCGGAATTTCAGCGGCGGACAATTCCGCCGCTGAAATTGTTCAGCACAAAGAAAGAACATGTTCATTCTTTGCGCGGAAGTCCGCGAGCACTGCATAGCCGTCAATGGTGACGGTGCAGTGCCGCGCGGTCCTTCCGCCGCCGCCGCCGGCTGCCAGTCTGAATCTCCGCTCGCTGAATTCAGCTAGTGGAGATTCCGTTCACACTCTGTAGTGTGAACATACCCTAATAATATTCAAGGTGGAATCTTGTCATTTAACCTGTTAAGGACACAGGGCGTATCCATACGCCCTGCATCCCGAGTCCTTAAGGACGCAGGGCGTATGGATACGCCCATGGGAATTCCGGTCCCCGCCGCTAGCCGGTTGGGGACCAGATCAGGATGCCTGCTGAAATCATTCAGCAGGCACCCCGGCACATCGCCCAAGGGGATCCTGAACCCCCCCCCCCCCCCATGTCATCGATCGGAGAAAATCGCATGTCAATTCAGACATGCGATTTTCTCCAATTCCAGGCTGATCGGGTCTCTGGTGACCCGATCAGCCGGAAAATAGGGATGGTCGGAGTTGTCAGTGACAGCCCTGATCAGCCTAAGGGATAGGAGTAAGGTCGCAGTGCTGCGATCTCCTCCTATCCCCTGCCATTAGACAGAACTGAGTTCTGACCAATGGAAGCGCAGGACAGGGGGTTGCCATGGAAATCCCCCGTTCTGCCCACCCCTGGATGTCGGGCAGAACAGGGGGGGGGGGGGGGGGGAGATGGAGGCCTTTACCCGAGGACCAGATGCGTGGGGCCCGGCGATCATCGCAAACATCCACCGGAGAACACGGCTCAGGTAGGGAATCGACGGTGGGGGGGGGGGGGGTTGGGAGAAATGAAAGTGAAAGTAATGCGATCTTTACTGTGGCAACCACTAGGGAGGCCGGACTGCAACTCCCAGCATGCCAAGACAGCCAAAGGCTGTCTGGGCATGCTGGGAGTTGTAGTTTTGCAACATCTGGAGGGTCACAGTTTCTCCAGATGTTGCCAAACTACAACTCTCAGCATGCCTAGATCACCCAGGCATGCTGGGAGTTGTAGTTCTGTAACATCTGTCCCTTCAGATTTTGCAATTTTCATGAAATTTTTGAAAATTGCTGCTCTACTTTGAAGCCCTCTAATTCTTTTCAAAAAGTAAAAATATGTCCATTTTATGATGCCAACATAAAGTGGACATATTGCATTTGTGAACAAAAATAAAATTTATTTGGAATATCCATTTTCCTTACAAGTAGAGAGCTTCAAAGTTTTTTCACCAAGAAAGGATGCAAGTAACGCCGAAAATTTACCACCAAAATAAAGTAGAATATGTCACGAAAAAACAATCTCAGAATCAGAATATTCGGTAAAAGCGTTTTTGAGTTATTAACGCTTAAAGTGACGGTGGTCAGAATTGCGAAAAAGGGCTCAGTCCTTAAGGTGAAAAAGGGCTCAGTCCTTAAGGGGTTAATGGCTCATGAAGGTAAGCACAAATGTACAATGCATTTGGAAAGGATTCAGACCCTTTTCACTTTTTTTCTTGGAGGCGTTGTGCTAAAAAGAAAGAAAAACAGTAAATAAAAATAACGTTTTCCCCAACATTTTGCACCCAATACCCCATACTGAGAATATGAAAACAGAATTTTAATAATGTTTGCAAGATTATTAACTATTTAATGACCCAGTTTTGTTTTGGCGTCAATGACTTTCTAATGATTTTTCAAAATTCATAACTTTTTTACCTACAGACCCATTTAAGGCTTGTTTTATGCGGGAACAATTGTACTTTGTAATGATATCAATTGTTTTGACACAAAATCTAAAAAATTGTGGGGGGGGGGGGCGAAACTGAAAAAAAAAACTATTTTGCAATTGCTATAGGCAATGTTTTTTTTTTTTACTACTAAAAATTACTTTTTGTAAGAAAATCAGTATGTTTAAATTGTCCTATTCTGAACCCTATAATTCTTTTATTTTTCCGTAAACGGTCTATACAGGGTTAATTTTTTGCACCATGATCTGTCGTTTTTATCAATACCATTTTCGTTTTGATGGGACTTTATTTATTCATTATATTTTTCAGGTATATAAAGTGACCAAAAATCAGCAATTCCTGAATTTTTATGCCATTTTTTTACGTTGTGTAAAAAAGAAGTGGCCGCCATCATGGAGGCACTGAAGGCCCAAAGGCTACAGAGGTATGGGCCAAAGCCACTGCCATTTGAAGAAAGGCAGCAGCAGCAACAGGACACGAAGTAGTTAGAGGCCCTGTACATCCGCCGATTGGAGCATCCCCGAGAGGGTGAGCGACCCCTCGAGCGCCGACGCACTACAGTAGTTAAATTCAACCATGTACTGGGATTCGGCACCATTATGGACTGTCACCATGGGGGCATTCTCCTCTTGAACAGGAGAGCTGTACAGAGAGACTCTCCCCCCGGAAAAGCACTCTCTAAAGAACGGGGAGATTGTTGAATACACCCCAGTGAAAAGCATGCGAGGGGAATGGGCAGCTCCTGTCACCAGACCCAAAAACCCTACTCAAAACTTGTTTGTCTAGTTCCCCTCCGAAGATTGGGACGCAGATCCCTTTGGTCTACTCCCTCCAAGTGCTAAAGGAGCAGTCATCCAGGAGGAGTATCCTGATCCACCAGCGATGGATCCTGAATGCCAAAGTCACTCAAGTCAACGTTCCAGTACAGATAAGCCCAGGCCTACTCCTGTAGGCGAGGAGGTTTCGCCTGACCACCGGGCACCAACTTATGTACCCAGGCCTACTCCAGCTGTAAAGGTGGTTTGGCCTAACCAACGGGTACCCACGAAAGTGCCTGGACATACTACTGCAGGCTGAAGAGCAGGCACCAACTAGTAATCCCTCTGTGGCGCAATCCGCTGCAGTGCAGGTGGTGGTTACTGTCAACCCCACCATCAACAATTCCACATTGTCCCATGGGTCCTTGGACACCAATGTTGACCCCATGCAAGAGGCCAAGTCTCGCAACCCTAGGTACATCTCACAGCCTAGGACTCCACCTGGTAGGCGAGACTGGGAAAGAAAGAAAGCTGTAGAGTAACTTTGTGTACAGAAGATAACCAGACTTGGTCGCAAGACTGACTGACTATTGTGCAGTAGCACCTTTGTAGTTGTTTCAGATCCTGCAACAGTTCAAGATTTGTGCCTGACAGACTTTGTCAAGAAAAGTTCTTCTGTTCCTTTTGCAACCAAAAATAGTTAGCCATGTGCCCGGCTTCAGCCGAGAGACTCCTTGAGGTAGGAGATTCTATATAGCTGCATACCAGTCTCCTCAGAACCGGGACCCTGAGTTGACTGAACCAAAGAATCCTTATGTACATGGACTACTGAGCAGTACATGAACTGTTGTGTAAATACTCAGAGTAATATATGTGGTTCAGTAAAAATGGTTACGGAGGTACACTGAAAAAAAAAATGTTATGGTCCTTTATTGTGTTGTCAATGTCCAATGAAATGTATATACGTTATTGTACACCAGAAGTAACTGTGTGCAGTCTTTTCTGATGTCTGGTTGTCTCTTTACAGGGATTTGTCCTGATACAGTCGGGAGGAGCACATGTCACCCCTTCACCAGCATCTTGTACATATTCAGTACACATAATGTACACATAAAAAGTACACATAAGTATTGTATACCTCAGTCACATACAGTAGTACTCTAGCACTCCACATTTCACAGTCTACTTAATGTCAAATGTATCTAATGTCATATATCATTATGTTCGTGCGCAGGATACTTTCCTGGCCAGAAAGTACTCCTGATACTCACCTAAATGCACGTAGTCAATACATGGTAACATGAAAGTGTTATCTGTAACAGTTGTCTAGCTTAAATATGTCTAGAATAAACTAATAATAGTGTTCTTGGGAGATTTGTTTTAAATGCCAAGGGACCCCAGTAGCCAAGGCATTGGGCAGAGAGCCTCAGGCAACCCAATCCAAAAATGTCTAAGTCTAAAGTTCAAAGTCTAGTTGTGTATACAATGTCTAGTATATAGTCTAGTCATGCATAGTATATTATATACATATTCACAATGTCATGTTGTGTATAATTAACTGTAAAAGGCATAGTCTAGTTGTTATATGCATAGTCAAAAGTCGTTAAAGAAAATTTATATGTCATCACTAATTATGTTAAACCACAAGTCAGAGCGTGTATGGACAATTTATACAAAGACTCTAATGTTATCCGTTATTTTACCAGCCTGAAATGGATGTTTGTTATCTCAAACTGCCTCAGGACTGCATCTAGCCCCTCGGCCACTTCGTCCCTCAACTCTGACAGCACCTACGTCGAGGACGACTTGTGTCAAGTAGGGGGGTTTGTGATGTCCCAGTACAGGACATGGTCCTGTACTACCCTTAGGCCCTGTCAGGTTGAGACCCTCAGTGACCTGGGGGCCTGCACCTTTGGTCGTAAGTCCCCATAGTCAGAGTTCCTCCGTGCTGTTAAGATTCTCTTAGTGGGATAACCCTCAGTCACCTCATAAATCTGTAATTTATTGTATATATTTAGAATATTATATAATATAAAGGTTACTTATAGGACCTTAGTTCATGTGATTCATAGTAAATGTGTTATGCTAAAGTTAAGGACCTTTTGGGTCATGTGATTTAGTCATGTGATGTACCACAATCCCTTGTGATAGGACTGACAGGTTTGGGGAACCAATAAGGTATGAGCCTGCCCCTTCAGATATAAGGGTGCTGTGTCCAATCATCGCTCTCTTTCCCCCAGGATATGACAGTGAGCGGAGCTCTGTACAAATCTACAAGACTAATTAGGCCTGAAGCCGATCTCTTCAACTTCTTGATAACCGTGAGTCTACCTAACTCCAACTCAGCTAATTCTACGCGAACCTAACCCAAATCAAACCCCTAAATTCAGTGGAACAGCGTAAAGCAAACATCAAAGCTTATTCCCTACAAAGTCCCAACCTGTGAGGAGCCTAAAGACCGGTCCTCTTGTAAAGACTGTTTGCTGATTGCATCCTGCATAAAATCTGTAGTAAAGTTATTTCCCCTTTATTACAATTCCGGTTGTGGACAATCCTTTATTCCTCCCTATGGTTCGTGGGACGGGTGGCGGTAGGATATACATATGCAGAGGAACCCGCACCCTGGCGTCACGACAGTTAAGGGTTAATGCTACACCCTTTCATCACTGCACAGCTACACCCTATTCACCCCGCACCCTCCCAAGCTACCACACTGTCACAAGTTCTTCCAGAGAGCACCAGCTTAACCTATGACCCACAGCTTAACCAATGGGCCTTAGTCCAGCCCCCCACTATATAAAGGGGTGGCCATTACAGTTCACTCTCTTCCTTTACTGAGAACAAGCCAGTACAGATGTCTCAGTACCAGTGACCAGCATCTGGAAGGCCACAAAGCTACAGTCATTCCAGTAAGTCAAAAGTCTATGTCTGCTGTCACTTCAAATAGTTAAGTCCTACATATAGTCAAGCCTCAAGATAATTGTCTCAAGTCTAATAAAAGTATAATTGGTCCCAGCAAGCTGTGAGGTCCTTCTGGGTTCCTGGCCACCTCTCTGGGAATCTGGCCTAGCTGTGAAGATAATTCCATCTGTCTTAACTCAGTAAAGTCTCCGTTAAACCATAACTGGTTGTGGACTCTCTTTTCCTTAAAGGGGTACTCCGGTGAAAACCTTTTTTCTTTTAAATCAACTGGTGGCAGAATGTTAAACATATTTGTAAATTACTTCTATTAAAAAATCTTAATCCTTCCAGTACTTATTAGCTGCTGAATGCTACAGAGGAAATTCCTTTCTTTTTGGAACACTGATGACATCACGAGCACAGTGCTCTCTGCTGACATCTCTGTCCATTTTAGCAACCGTGCATAGAAGATGTATGCTAAGGGCAGCATGGTGGCTCAGTGGTTAGCACTGCTGCCTTGCAGTGCTGGGGACTTGGGCTCAAATCCCACTAAGGACAACAATAAATAAAGTGTTATTATTATTATAATAACGTCAGCAGAGAGAACTGTGCTCGTGATGTCATCAGAGAGCATTCCAAAAAGCAAAGAATTTCCTCTGTAGTATTCAGCAGCTAATAAGTACAGAAGGTTTAAGCTTTTTTAATAGAAGTAATTTACAAATATGTTTAACTTTCTGC
This sequence comes from Hyla sarda, assembly GCF_029499605.1. Taxonomy (NCBI): domain Eukaryota; kingdom Metazoa; phylum Chordata; class Amphibia; order Anura; family Hylidae; genus Hyla; species Hyla sarda. The sequence continues at coordinate 390,972,324 of NC_079191.1, forward strand.
CACCAGTTGATTTAAAAGAAAATAGGTTTTCACCGGAGTACCCCTTTAACTAGCCATTGGAATAGCGGAGATACCGTTCGTGTGGTTCCGGTACCAAAAATCACTCTGGCGTCACGAACACTAGGGGTTAACAACATCTTGCCCCAGGGGTTAATACCATCTGGCCCCACCACCTACACCGCTACACCCATGGTCCTGCCATACACCGGTGGTCCACCACATATATATGACATGTCTGTGGATCTGATCACTTCCTGGTTTCCTCCCTGAACAGTGATGTGATATGCAGGTGTTGCAAAACTACAACTCCCAGCAAGTAATACTGTACACCAGTGTCTGCCAACCAGGGTGCCTCTGGCTGTTGCAAAACTACAACTCCCAGCATGTAAAACTGTACACCAGTGTCCCCCAACCAGGGTCCCTCCGGCTGTTGCAAAACTACAACTCCCAGCATGTAATACTGTACATCAGTGTCTCCCAAGCAGGGTGCCTGCAGCTGTTGCAAGACTACAACTCCCAGCATTCTGGGAGTTGTAGTTTTGCAACAGCCGGAGCCACCCTGTTTGGAAACGCTGCAGTAGACACTAACACAGCTGAACTGAGCATGCTCGACTGTCTCAGTGGATGCCGTAACACGGTCGTAACCAAGGGAAACAGGGTAAAAAAAAGATGGCTCCTGGGGGATTAGCAAGTCTATGGAGGGGAATTTATCCTTTGTGTAGTTTTTTGCGCACAAATGTGTGGTTTTACCAGTTGCTGTGCAAAGTGTATTATGTTGTGCATGTTACTTCATAAATTTTTACATATGACATGAAGCCTCCTGGATGGTGCAAAATAAGGGTGAAAAGCTCCCACACATTCATACATCAGCTGGTCACTGGAGTACATTTGAGCAGAAATGATTTTTGTGCAAGTAATGAACTCAGCGCATTGACCAGTGCATCTGCTAACCATGCCCCCTGGAAATGCAAAAATCACCAAGCCAGTGCAGACAATGTGAAAATTGCGCAAAAATTAGATGATCAATGCATAAAATAAATGCGCAAGTCAGGTGATTTTACAGGTGCCAGTTGATAAATTCCCCCCTATAGATCTCAAAAAGTACATTCTCAGAAATGTTTGTGCATTGGAAATAAAATTACATTTCACACATAATGCATGTAGGTGTCATAGAGCTGTGTGTGTGTACAGTGCAGAGATGTGTCTGTGTGTAAGTGTACATTACAGAGATCTGTGTGTGTACAGTACAGAGCTGTGTGTGTTTGTGTGAAAGTGTACAGTATAGTATAGCTCTGTGTGTGTGTGTGTACAGTACAGAGCTGTGTGTTTGTGTGAAAGTGTACAGTATAGTATAGCTCTGTGTGTGTGTGTATAGTACAGAGCTGTGTGTGTTTGTGTGAAAGTGTACAGTATAGTATAGCTCTGTGTGTGTGTGTGTGTACAGTACAGAGCTGTGTGTTTGTGTGAAAGTGTACAGTATAGTATAGCTCTGTGTGTGTGTGTATAGTACAGAGCTGTGTGTTTGTGTGAAAGTGTACAGTATAGTATAGCTCTGTGTGTGTATAGTACAGAGCTGTGTGTGTTTGTGTGAAAGTGTGCAGTATAGTATAGCTCTGTGTGTGTGTGTATAGTACAGAGCTGTGTGTGTTTGTGTGAAAGTGTGCAGTATAGTATAGCTCTGTGTGTGTGTGTATAGTACAGAGCTGTGTGTGTTTGTGTGAAAGTGTGCAGTATAGTATAGCTCTGTGTGTGTGTGTACAGTACAGAGCTGTGTGTGTTTGTGTGAAAGTGTGCAGTATAGTATAGCTCTGTGTGTGTGTATAGTACAGAGCTGTGTGTGTTTGTGTGAAAGTGTACAGTATAGTATAGCTCTGTGTGTGTGTGTGTGTGTACAGTACAGAGCTGTGTGTGTTTGTGTGAAAGTGTGCAGTATAGTATAGCTCTGTATGTGTGTGTATAGTACAGAGCTGTGTGTGTTTGTGTGAAAGTGTACAGTATAGTATAGCTCTGTGTGTGTGTGTACAGTACAGAGCTGTGTGTGTTTGTGTGAAAGTGTGCAGTATAGTATAGCTCTGTGTGTGTGTGTGTGTACAGTACAGAGCTGTGTGTGTTTGTGTGAAAGTGTACAGTATAGTATAGCTCTGTGTGTGTGTATAGTACAGAGCTGTGTGTGTTTGTGTGAAAGTGTGCAGTATAGTATAGCTCTGTGTGTGTGTATAGTACAGAGCTGTGTGTGTTTGTGTGAAAGTGTGCAGTATAGTATAGCTCTGTGTGTGTGTATAGTACAGAGCTGTGTGTGTTTGTGTGAAAGTGTACAGTATAGTATAGCTCTGTGTGTGTGTGTGTGTACAGTACAGAGCTGTGTGTTTGTGTGAAAGTGTGCAGTATAGTATAGCTCTGTGTGTGTGTGTACAGTACAGAGCTGTGTGTGTTTGTGTGAAAGTGTACAGTATAGTATAGCTCTGTGTGTGTGTATAGTACAGAGCTGTGTGTGTTTGTGTGAAAGTGTGCAGTATAGTATAGCTCTGTGTGTGTGTGTGTATAGTACAGAGCTGTGTGTGTTTGTGTGAAAGTGTGCAGTATAGTATAGCTCTGTGTGTATGTGTGTGTACAGTACAGAGCTGTGTGTGTTTGTGTGAAAGTGTACAGTATAGTATAGCTCTGTGTGTGTGTGTGTACAGTACAGAGCTGTGTGTGTTTGTGTGAAAGTGTGCAGTATAGTATAGCTCTGTGTGTGTGTGTGTATAGTACAGAGCTGTGTGTGTTTGTGTGAAAGTGTACAGTATAGTATAGCTCTGTGTGTGTGTATAGTACAGAGCTGTGTGTGTTTGTGTGAAAGTGTACAGTATAGTATAGCTCTGTGTGTGTGTGTGTATAGTACAGAGCTGTGTGTGTTTGTATGAAAGTGTGCAGTATAGTATAGCTCTGTGTGCGTGTGTGTACAGTACAGAGCTGTGTGTGTTTGTGTGAAAGTGTGCAGTATAGTATACCTCTGTGTGTATGTGTATAGTACAGAGCTGTGTGTGTTTGTGTGAAAGTGTACAGTATAGTATAGCTCTGTGTGTGTGTGTACAGTACAGAGCTGTGTGTTTGTGTGAAAGTGTACAGTATAGTATAGCTCTGTGTGTATGTGTACAGTACAGAGCTGTGTGTGTTTGTATGAAAGTGTGCAGTATAGTATAGCTCTGTGTGCGTGTGTGTACAGTACAGAGCTGTGTGTGTTTGTGTGAAAGTGTGCAGTATAGTATACCTCTGTGTGTATGTGTATAGTACAGAGCTGTGTGTGTTTGTGTGAAAGTGTACAGTATAGTATAGCTCTGTGTGTGTGTGTACAGTACAGAGCTGTGTGTTTGTGTGAAAGTGTACAGTATAGTATAGCTCTGTGTGTATGTGTACAGTACAGAGCTGTGTGTGTTTGTGTGAAAGTGTGCAGTATAGTATAGCTCTGTGTGTGTGTGTGTGTACAGTACAGAGCTGTGTGTGTTTGTGTGAAAGTGTGCAGTATAGTATAGCTCTGTGTGTGTGTGTACAGTACAGAGCTGTGTGTGTTTGTGTGAAAGTGTGCAGTATAGTATAGCTCTGTGTGTGTGTACAGTACAGAGCTGTGTGTGTTTGTGTGAAAGTGTGCAGTATAGTATAGCTCTGTGTGTGTGTATAGTACAGAGCTGTGTGTGTTTGTGTGAAAGTGTGCAGTATAGTATAGCTCTGTGTGTGTGTGTATAGTACAGAGCTGTGTGTGTTTGTGTGAAAGTGTGCAGTATAGTATAGCTCTGTGTGTGTGTGTACAGTACAGAGCTGTGTGTGTTTGTGTGAAAGTGTGCAGTATAGTATAGCTCTGTGTGTGTGTATAGTACAGAGCTGTGTGTGTTTGTGTGAAAGTGTACAGTATAGTATAGCTCTGTGTGTGTGTGTGTGTGTACAGTACAGAGCTGTGTGTGTTTGTGTGAAAGTGTGCAGTATAGTATAGCTCTGTATGTGTGTGTATAGTACAGAGCTGTGTGTGTTTGTGTGAAAGTGTACAGTATAGTATAGCTCTGTGTGTGTGTGTACAGTACAGAGCTGTGTGTGTTTGTGTGAAAGTGTGCAGTATAGTATAGCTCTGTGTGTGTGTGTGTGTACAGTACAGAGCTGTGTGTGTTTGTGTGAAAGTGTACAGTATAGTATAGCTCTGTGTGTGTGTATAGTACAGAGCTGTGTGTGTTTGTGTGAAAGTGTGCAGTATAGTATAGCTCTGTGTGTGTGTATAGTACAGAGCTGTGTGTGTTTGTGTGAAAGTGTGCAGTATAGTATAGCTCTGTGTGTGTGTATAGTACAGAGCTGTGTGTGTTTGTGTGAAAGTATACAGTATAGTATAGCTCTGTGTGTGTGTGTGTGTACAGTACAGAGCTGTGTGTTTGTGTGAAAGTGTGCAGTATAGTATAGCTCTGTGTGTGTGTGTACAGTACAGAGCTGTGTGTGTTTGTGTGAAAGTGTACAGTATAGTATAGCTCTGTGTGTGTGTATAGTACAGAGCTGTGTGTGTTTGTGTGAAAGTGTGCAGTATAGTATAGCTCTGTGTGTGTGTGTGTATAGTACAGAGCTGTGTGTGTTTGTGTGAAAGTGTGCAGTATAGTATAGCTCTGTGTGTATGTGTGTGTACAGTACAGAGCTGTGTGTGTTTGTGTGAAAGTGTACAGTATAGTATAGCTCTGTGTGTGTGTGTGTACAGTACAGAGCTGTGTGTGTTTGTGTGAAAGTGTGCAGTATAGTATAGCTCTGTGTGTGTGTGTGTATAGTACAGAGCTGTGTGTGTTTGTGTGAAAGTGTACAGTATAGTATAGCTCTGTGTGTGTGTATAGTACAGAGCTGTGTGTGTTTGTGTGAAAGTGTACAGTATAGTATAGCTCTGTGTGTGTGTGTGTATAGTACAGAGCTGTGTGTGTTTGTATGAAAGTGTGCAGTATAGTATAGCTCTGTGTGCGTGTGTGTACAGTACAGAGCTGTGTGTGTTTGTGTGAAAGTGTGCAGTATAGTATACCTCTGTGTGTATGTGTATAGTACAGAGCTGTGTGTGTTTGTGTGAAAGTGTACAGTATAGTATAGCTCTGTGTGTGTGTGTACAGTACAGAGCTGTGTGTTTGTGTGAAAGTGTACAGTATAGTATAGCTCTGTGTGTATGTGTACAGTACAGAGCTGTGTGTGTTTGTGTGAAAGTGTGCAGTATAGTATAGCTCTGTGTGTGTGTGTGTGTGTATAGAACAGAGCTGTGTGTGTTTGTATGAAAGTGTGCAGTATAGTATAGCTCTGTGTGCGTGTGTGTACAGTACAGAGCTGTGTGTGTTTGTGTGAAAGTGTGCAGTATAGTATACCTCTGTGTGTATGTGTATAGTACAGAGCTGTGTGTGTTTGTGTGAAAGTGTACAGTATAGTATAGCTCTGTGTGTGTGTGTACAGTACAGAGCTGTGTGTTTGTGTGAAAGTGTACAGTATAGTATAGCTCTGTGTGTATGTGTACAGTACAGAGCTGTGTGTGTTTGTGTGAAAGTGTGCAGTATAGTATAGCTCTGTGTGTGTGTGTGTGTGTATAGAACAGAGCTGTGTGTGTTTGTGTGAAAGTGTGCAGTATAGTATAGCTCTGTGTGTGTGTGTATAGTACAGAGCTGTGTGTGTTTGTGTGAAAGTGTACAGTATAGTATAGCTCTGTGTGTGTGTATAGTACAGAGCTGTGTGTGTTTGTGTGAAAGTGTACAGTATAGTATAGCTCTGTGTGTGTGTGTGTGTACAGTACAGAGCTGTGTGTGTTTGTGTGAAAGTGTACAGTATAGTATAGCTCTGTGTGTGCGTGTATAGTACAGAGCTGTGTGTGTTTGTGTGAAAGTGTGCAGTATAGTATAGCTCTGTGTGTATGTGTACAGTACAGAGCTGTGTGTGTTTGTGTGAAAGTGTGCAGTATAGTATAGCTCTGTGTGTGTGTGTATAGTACAGAGCTGTGTGTGTTTGTGTGAAAGTGTACAGTATAGTATAGCTCTGTGTGTGTGTATAGTACAGAGCTGTGTGTGTTTGTGTGAAAGTGTGCAGTATAGTATAGCTCTGTGTGTGTGTATAGTACAGAGCTGTGTGTGTTTGTGTGAAAGTGTACAGTATAGTATAGCTCTGTGTGTGTGTGTGTGTGTGTGTGTGTGTGTGTGTACAGTACAGAGCTGTGTGTGTTTGTGTGAAAGTGTGCAGTATAGTATAGCTCTGTGTGTGTGTGTATAGTACAGAGCTGTGTGTGTTTGTGTGAAAGTGTACAGTATAGTATAGCTCTGTGTGTGTGTGTATAGTACAGAGCTGTGTGTGTTTGTGTGAAAGTGTGCAGTATAGTATAGCTCTGTGTGTGTGTGTACAGTACAGAGCTGTGTGTGTTTGTGTGAAAGTGTGCAGTATAGTATAGCTCTGTGTGTGTGTATAGTACAGAGCTGTGTGTGTTTGTGTGAAAGTGTGCAGTATAGTATAGCTCTGTGTGTGTGTGTGTACAGTACAGAGCTGTGTGTGTTTGTGTGAAAGTGTGCAGTATAGTATAGCTCTGTGTGTGTGTGTATAGTACAGAGCTGTGTGTGTTTGTGTGAAAGTGTGCAGTATAGTATAGCTCTGTGTGTGTGTATAGTACAGAGCTGTGTGTGTTTGTGTGAAAGTGTACAGTATAGTATAGCTCTGTGTGTGTGTGTGTGTACAGTACAGAGCTGTGTGTGTTTGTGTGAAAGTGTGCAGTATAGTATAGCTCTGTGTGTGTGTGTACAGTACAGAGCTGTGTGTGTTTGTGTGAAAGTGTGCAGTATAGTATAGCTCTGTGTGTGTGTGTATAGTACAGAGCTGTGTGTGTTTGTGTGAAAGTGTGCAGTATAGTATAGCTCTGTGTGTGTGTATAGTACAGAGCTGTGTGTGTTTGTGTGAAAGTGTACAGTATAGTATAGCTCTGTGTGTGTGTGTGTGTGTACAGTACAGAGCTGTGTGTGTTTGTGTGAAAGTGTGCAGTATAGTATAGCTCTGTGTGTGTGTGTGTACAGTACAGAGCTGTGTGTGTTTGTGTGAAAGTGTACAGTATAGTATAGCTCTGTGTGTGTGTACAGTACAGAGCTGTGTGTGTTTGTGTGAAAGTGTGCAGTATAGTATAGCTCTGTGTGTGTGTATAGTACAGAGCTGTGTGTGTTTGTGTGAAAGTGTGCAGTATAGTATAGCTCTGTGTGTGTGTGTGTGTATAGTACAGAGCTGTGTGTGTTTGTGTGAAAGTGTACAGTATAGTATAGCTCTGTGTGTGTGTGTACAGTACAGAGCTGTGTGTGTTTGTGTGAAAGTGTGCAGTATAGTATAGCTCTGTGTGTGTGTGTGTGTGTACAGTACAGAGCTGTGTGTGTTTGTGTGAAAGTGTGCAGTATAGTATAGCTCTGTGTGTGTGTGTGTGTGTGTACAGTACAGAGCTGTGTGTGTTTGTGTGAAAGTGTGCAGTATAGTATAGCTGTGTGTGTGTGTGTGTATAGTACAGAGCTGTGTGTGTTTGTGTGAAAGTGTACAGTATAGTATAGCTCTGTGTGTGTGTATAGTACAGAGCTGTGTGTGTTTGTGTGAAAGTGTACAGTATAGTATAGCTCTGTGTGTATGTGTGTATAGTACAGAGCTGTGTGTGTTTGTGTGAAAGTGTACAGTATAGTATAGCTCTGTGTGTGTGTGTACAGTACAGAGCTGTGTGTGTTTGTATGAAAGTGTACAGTATAGTATAGCTCTGTGTGTGTGTGTACAGTACAGAGCTGTGTGTGTTTGTGTGAAAGTGTACAGTATAGTATAGCTCTGTGTGTGTGTGTGTGTGTGTGTACAGTACAGAGCTGTGTGTGTTTGTGTGAAAGTGTACAGTATAGTATAGCTCTGTGTGTGTGTGTACAGTACAGAGCTGTGTGTTTGTGTGAAAGTGTACAGTATAGTATAGCTCTGTGTGTATGTGTACAGTACAGAGCTGTGTGTGTTTGTGTGAAAGTGTGCAGTATAGTATAGCTCTGTGTGTGTGTGTGTGTGTATAGAACAGAGCTGTGTGTGTTTGTGTGAAAGTGTGCAGTATAGTATAGCTCTGTGTGTGTGTGTATAGTACAGAGCTGTGTGTGTTTGTGTGAAAGTGTACAGTATAGTATAGCTCTGTGTGTGTGTATAGTACAGAGCTGTGTGTGTTTGTGTGAAAGTGTACAGTATAGTATAGCTCTGTGTGTGTGTGTGTGTGTACAGTACAGAGCTGTGTGTGTTTGTGTGAAAGTGTACAGTATAGTATAGCTCTGTGTGTATGTGTACAGTACAGAGCTGTGTGTGTTTGTGTGAAAGTGTGCAGTATAGTATAGCTCTGTGTGTGTGTGTGTGTGTATAGAACAGAGCTGTGTGTGTTTGTGTGAAAGTGTGCAGTATAGTATAGCTCTGTGTGTGTGTGTATAGTACAGAGCTGTGTGTGTTTGTGTGAAAGTGTACAGTATAGTATAGCTCTGTGTGTGTGTATAGTACAGAGCTGTGTGTGTTTGTGTGAAAGTGTACAGTATAGTATAGCTCTGTGTGTGTGTGTGTGTACAGTACAGAGCTGTGTGTGTTTGTGTGAAAGTGTACAGTATAGTATAGCTCTGTGTGTGCGTGTATAGTACAGAGCTGTGTGTGTTTGTGTGAAAGTGTGCAGTATAGTATAGCTCTGTGTGTATGTGTACAGTAAAGAGCTGTGTGTGTTTGTGTGAAAGTGTGCAGTATAGTATAGCTCTGTGTGTGTGTGTATAGTACAGAGCTGTGTGTGTTTGTGTGAAAGTGTACAGTATAGTATAGCTCTGTGTGTGTGTATAGTACAGAGCTGTGTGTGTTTGTGTGAAAGTGTGCAGTATAGTATAGCTCTGTGTGTGTGTATAGTACAGAGCTGTGTGTGTTTGTGTGAAAGTGTACAGTATAGTATAGCTCTGTGTGTGTGTGTGTGTGTACAGTACAGAGCTGTGTGTGTTTGTGTGAAAGTGTGCAGTATAGTATAGCTCTGTGTGTGTATAGTACAGAGCTGTGTGTGTTTGTGTGAAAGTGTACAGTATAGTATAGCTCTGTGTGTGTGTGTATAGTACAGAGCTGTGTGTGTTTGTGTGAAAGTGTGCAGTATAGTATAGCTCTGTGTGTGTGTGTACAGTACAGAGCTGTGTGTGTTTGTGTGAAAGTGTGCAGTATAGTATAGCTCTGTGTGTGTGTATAGTACAGAGCTGTGTGTGTTTGTGTGAAAGTGTGCAGTATAGTATAGCTCTGTGTGTGTGTGTGTGTACAGTACAGAGCTGTGTGTGTTTGTGTGAAAGTGTGCAGTATAGTATAGCTCTGTGTGTGTGTGTGTATAGTACAGAGCTGTGTGTGTTTGTGTGAAAGTGTGCAGTATAGTATAGCTCTGTGTGTGTGTATAGTACAGAGCTGTGTGTGTTTGTGTGAAAGTGTACAGTATAGTATAGCTCTGTGTGTGTGTGTGTGTACAGTACAGAGCTGTGTGTGTTTGTGTGAAAGTGTGCAGTATAGTATAGCTCTGTGTGTGTGTGTGTACAGTACAGAGCTGTGTGTGTTTGTGTGAAAGTGTACAGTATAGTATAGCTCTGTGTGTGTGTATAGTACAGAGCTGTGTGTGTTTGTGTGAAAGTGTGCAGTATAGTATAGCTCTGTGTGTGTGTATAGTACAGAGCTGTGTGTGTTTGTGTGAAAGTGTGCAGTATAGTATAGCTCTGTGTGTGTGTGTGTGTGTGTATAGTACAGAGCTGTGTGTGTTTGTGTGAAAGTGTACAGTATAGTATAGCTCTGTGTGTGTGTGTACAGTACAGAGCTGTGTGTGTTTGTGTGAAAGTGTGCAGTATAGTATAGCTCTGTGTGTGTGTGTGTACAGTACAGAGCTGTGTGTGTTTGTGTGAAAGTGTGCAGTATAGTATAGCTCTGTGTGTGTGTGTGTGTACAGTACAGAGCTGTGTGTGTTTGTGTGAAAGTGTGCAGTATAGTATAGCTCTGTGTGTGTGTGTGTATAGTACAGAGCTGTGTGTGTTTGTGTGAAAGTGTACAGTATAGTATAGCTCTGTGTGTGTGTATAGTACAGAGCTGTGTGTGTTTGTGTGAAAGTGTACAGTATAGTATAGCTCTGTGTGTATGTGTGTATAGTACAGAGCTGTGTGTGTTTGTGTGAAAGTGTACAGTATAGTATAGCTCTGTGTGTGTGTGTACAGTACAGAGCTGTGTGTGTTTGTGTGAAAGTGTACAGTATAGTATAGCTCTGTGTGTGTGTGTGTGTGTACAGTACAGAGCTGTGTGTGTTTGTGTGAAAGTGTGCAGTATAGTATAGCTCTGTGTGCGTGTGTGTACAGTACAGAGCTGTGTGTGTTTGTGTGAAAGTGTGCAGTATAGTATAGCTCTGTGTGTGTGTGTGTGTGTGTACAGTACAGAGCTGTGTGTGTTTGTGTGAAAGTGTACAGTATAGTATAGCTCTGTGTGTGTGTGTGTAAAGTACAGAGCTGTGTGTGTGTGTGAAAGTGTGCAGTATAGTATAGCTCTGTGTGTGTGTGTGTATAGTACAGAGCTGTGTGTGTGTGTGAAAGTGTGCAGTATAGTATAGCTCTGTGTGTGTAGGTTTAACCCCTTAAGGACTGGAGGTTTTTCCGTTTTTGCATTTTCGTTTTTTGCTCCTTGCCTTTAAAAAATCATAACTCTTTCAAATTTACACCTAAAAATCCATATGATGGCTTATTTTTTGTGCCACCAATTCTACTTTGTAATGACGTCAGTCATTTTGCCCAAAAATCTATGGTGAAGCGGGAAAAAAAATCATTGTGCGACAAAATTGAAAAAAAAACGCTGTTTTGTAACTTTTGGGGGCTTCCGTTTCTACGTAGTACATTTTTCGGTAAAAATGACACCTGATATGTATTCTGTAGGTCCATACGATTAAAATGATACCCTACTTATATAGGTTTGATTTTGTCGGACTTCTGGAAAAAATCATAACGACATGCAGGAAAATTAATACGTTTAAAATTGTCATCTTCTGACCCCTATAACTTTTTTATTTTTCCGTGTATGGGGCGGTGTGAGCGCTCATTTTTTGCGCCGTGATCTGAAGTTTTTAACGGTACCATTTTTGTATTGATAGGACTTATTGATCACTTTTTATTCATTTTTAAATGATATAAAAAGTGACCAAAAATGCACTATTTTGGAATTTGGAATTTTTTTGCGCGCACGCCATTAACCGAGCGGTTTAATTAATGATATATTTTTATAATTCGGACATTTCCGCACGCGGTGATACCATATATGTTTATTTTTATTTTTATTTACACTGTGTTTTTTTTATTATTGGAAAAGGGGGGTGATTCAAACTTTTAATAGGGGAGGAGTTAAATGATCTTTATTCACTTTTTTTTTTCACTTTTTTTTTGCAGTGTTATAGGTCCCATAGGGACCTATAACACTGCACACACTGATCTTCTATGTTGATCACTGGTTTCTCATAGGAAACCAGTGATCGACGAATCTGCCGGATGACTGCTCATGCCTGGATCTCAGGCACTGAGCAGTCATTCGGCGATCGGACAGCGAGGAGGCAGGAAGGGGCCCTCCCGCTGTCCTGTCAGCTGTTCGGGATGCCGCGATTAGCCGCGGCTATCCCGAACAGCCCGACTGAGCTAGCCGGGAACTTTCACTTTCACTTTTAGCCGCGCGGCTCAGCTTTGAGCGCGCGGCTAAAGGGTTAATAGCGCGCGGCGCCGCGATCGGCGCTGCGCGCTATTAGAGGCGGGTCCCGGCTTCACTATGACGCCAGGCCCGCCGTGATATGACGTGGGGTTACTGTGTAACCCCGCGTTATATCAGAAGAGCAGGACCAAGGACGTACCGGTACGTCCTTGGTCCTTAAGGGGTTAAAGTACAGAGCTGTGTGTGTGTGTATAGTACAGAGCTGTGTGTGTTTGTGTGAAAGTGTACAGTATAGTATAGCTCTGTGTGTGTAAAGTACAGAGCTGTGTGTGTGTATAGTGCAGGGGTCAAGTCCTGGGAAAAAAAAGTGTGGGAACTCACCCAAGATTTCCACTTAAAGGGGTACTAGACATCTTATACACTATGCAAAGGATAGGGGATAAGATGTCTGATCCCGGGGGTACCGCTGCTGAAGACCCCCACGTTCTCCCTACTGCACCCGGTGTTCGTTTAGAGCATTGGGTGCATCACCGGAGGCTCGTGACGTCACGGCCCCTCAATGCAAATCTATGGGAGGGGGCGTGATGGCCGCCACGCCCCCTTCCATAGACTTGTATTGAGTGGGCATTACTGGGTCATCACGAGCCTCTGGCCCACATCACCAGTCATCCAGCACGGAGCGAAGCTCGCTCCGTGCACCAGATGTCTGGGGTGCCGCAGCCGAGATCGCGGGGGTCCCCAGCAGCGGGACCCCCGCGATAAGACATCTTATCCCCTATACTTTGGATAGGGGATATGATGTCTAGGGGCGGAGTACCCCTTTAAGGGCGTGTCCTGCAGGACCCCTACTAAAGGGAACTGCGTTCCTGCTGTGGAAAAAGTGCAGGAACTCCGTTCCCATGAGTTCCTGGAGGACTTGAGCCCTGGTATAGTGTAGTGCTGTGTGTGTGTACAGGGTAGAGCTGTGTGTGTGTGTGTGTGTGCGTGTATGTAGTGCTCAGCTGGGTGTGTGCAGTATAGAGCTGTGTGTGCGTGTATGTAGTGCTCAGTTGGGTGTGTACAGTATAGAGCTGTGTGTGCGTGTGCGTAGTGCTCACTTGGGTGTGTACAGTATAGAGCTGTGTGTGCGTGTATGTAGTGCTCAGTTGGGTGTGTACAGTGTAGAGCTATGTGTGCGAGTGCGTAGTGCTCAGCTGCGTGTGTACACTGTGTGGTGACTCACCGGTGTATGGCGGGACCACGAGTGTAGCGGTGTGAGTGGTGGGATCAGATGGTATTAACCCCGGGGGCAAGATGTTGTTAACCCCTAGTGTTCGTGACGCCAGTGTGGTTTTAGGGTTCCGGAACACCACACGCAGTTTCTCAGCTATCCCAGTTGCTAGAAGTGAAATGAGAGTCCACAACCAGTTATGGTCAAACTGAGGCTTTACTGAGTATAAGACAGATGGAATTATCTTCACAGCTAGGCCAGTATCCCAGAGAGGTGACCAGGACCCAGAAGGACCTCACAGCTTGCTGGACCAATGTACTTGTAATTAACTTGACTTGAGATTGAACTTGACTTGACTATATGCAGGACTTGACTAGTTTCAGTGACAGCAGATATAGACTTGAGACTTACTGGAATGACTGTAGCTTTTGGGGTCTTTCAGATGCTGATCACTTGCACTGAGATCTCTGGTGTTAACTGTTCCTCAGCAAAGACTTGATCTCCATGAGCTGCTTGCAGCAGAAGAGGAGAGACTGAATTGTAATGGCTCCTTTATATAGTGGGGGGCTGGACTAAAGCCCATTGGTCAAGCTGCGGGTCATAGATTAAGCTGGTGCTGTCTGTGAGAACATGTGACAACAAATCATGTGACTGCGTAACATTACATGTGACAGACTTACATAGGTCCTTTATACCTCCCACAGGTCCATTGTACTACCTATACATTAGGAGACTGTCTAGGCATTAAAGGAATACACACAACATTCTGGAACAACAGGGGGAGACCTTGCAGAAGAGCCCCCAGATCACTGAGGGTATCAACCTGATAGGGCCTAAGGGTAGTACAGGACCATTTCCTGTACTGGGATATTATAAGGTTACATACCTCCCAACTTTTGCTGAGAGCAAAGAGGGAGAAGCCACGTCCACTAATCATGCCCTCGGCCACACCCCTAGCCATCACCATCATGCCACGCCAGGATAGGAGATAAGATGCTAGATCGCAGGAGTTCCGCCACAGGGGTACTCCGCTTCACACATCTTATCCCCTTTCCAAAGGATAGGGGATAAGATGATGGATCGCGGGGGTCCCACCGTGCAGCGGAGTACCCCTTTAACAGCAATAACATTAGACAGACTGACAATAACTACCATCATTACCACTACAGACCATATAAGTGATTACATACAGTTATATCAGGTGACTGACAACAACCCCCATCATTACCACTACAGGCCATATAAGTGATTACATACAGTTAGGGTGCATTCACACCAAGTTTTTGCAATAAAGTTTCCATTTTCTATGTGAAAACCGTATTGAAAACCGTATGCATTGACTCTCCATTGAAAACTGTATGCCAAAATATGCATCAGGTTGTGTCCGTTTTGCATACTGTATGGTTTTGTCAGTTTTTTTCCGGTACCCAAAACCGTAGTCTACCACGGTTTTTGGTCCGGGTGAAAAACTGTATTAAACCGTATCCGTTTTTTTTTTTTTTTTTTTTTTTAACATGGGAGTCAATGGGAACTCTACAGAACTGTATGTGCATACCGTTCCATCCGGTTTTCACCGTACGGTTTTTGACTTAGCAGTTTTTTTTTCTTGGAATTTTAATCAAACAAATGAAACTTTATTCATAATGGAGTGAAAAGTTAAAAAACGTATATGTTTTTTTCTTAAAAAACGGATGCAACCGGACATTTTTTAACCCCTTAAGGACTCAGCCCATTTGGGCCTTAAAGGGGTACTCCGGCACTTAGACATCTTATCCTCCATACAAAGGATAGGGGATAAGATGCCTGATCGCGGGGGTCCCTCCGCTGGGGACCCCTGGGATCTTGCACGCCGCACCCCGTTAAAATCAGTCCCCGAAGCGTGTACGTCCCGGGTCTGATTACTGTCGATCACGGGGCCAGAGCATTGTGACGTCACGGCTCCGCCACCGTGTGATGTCACGAGTCCGCCCCATGTGACACCCCGCCCTCTCAATGCAAGTCTATGGGAGGGGGCGTAGTTGTCACAGCTGTCACGCCCCCTCCCATAGGCTTGCATCCGGCCCCGTGATCGACAGTAATCAGAACCGGAGTGTGTTCGCTCCTGGGACTGATTTTAACGGGGTGCGGTGTGCAAGATCACGGGGGTCCTCAGCGGCGGGACCCCCTGCGATCAGGCATCTTATCCCCTATCCTTTGGAATACCCCTTTAAGGACTCAGACAAATTTATTTTGGGGGAACGACAATGCTACCGAATTTGGGGAACCTGCTACTACCTAATGTGGGGCTATACTACACCTAATGTGGGGAGCTATACTGCACCTAATGTGGGGGGCTATACTGCCAACCTAATGTGGGAGCTATACTGCACCTAATGTGGGAGCTATACTGCACCTAATGCAGAGAGCTATACTGCCAACCTAATGTGGGAGCTATACTGCACCTAATGTGGGGGGCTATACTGCCAACCTAATGTGGGAGCTATACTGCACCTAATGTGTGGGAGCTATACTGCACCTAATGTGGGGGAACTCTACTGCACCTAATGTGGGGGAACTATACTGCACCTAATGTGGGGAGCTATACTGCCAACCTAATGTGGGGAGCTATACTGCCAACCTAATGTGGGGAGCTATACTGCACCTAATGTGTGGGAGCTTTACTGCACCTAATGTGGGGGAACTCTACTGCACCTAATGTGGGGGAACTATACTGCACCTAATGTGGGGAGCTATACTGCCAACCTAATGTGGGGAGCTATACTGCCAACCTAATGTGGGGAGCTATACTGCACCTAATGTGGGGGAACTCTACTGCACCTAATGTGGGGGAACTATACTGCACCTAATGTGGGGGAACTATACTGCCAACCTAATGTGGGGAGCTATACTGCACCTTATGTGGGGAACTATTCTGCACCTAATGTGGGGAGCTATACTGCACCTAATGTGGGGGAACTATACTGCACCTAATGTGGGGGAACTATACTGCCAACCTAATGTGGGGAGCTATACTGCACCTTATGTGGGGAACTATTCTGCACCTAATGTGGGGAGCTATACTGCACCTAATGTGAGGAGCTATACTGCACCTAATGTGGGGGAGCTATACTGCACCTAATGTGGGGAGCTATACTGCACCTAATGTGGGGAACTATTCTGCACCTAATGTGGGGAACCTGCTTCTTCCTAATGTGGGGCTATACTGCATCTAATGTGGGGAGCTATACTGCACCTAATGTGGGGAACTATTCTGCACCTAATGTGGGGAACTATACTGCACCTAATGTGGGGAACTATACTGCACCTAATGTGGGGAACCTGCTTCTTCCTAATGTGGGGAGCTATACTGCACCTAATGTGGGGAGCTATACTGCACCTAATGTGGGGAACTATTCTGCACCTAATGTGGGGAGCAATACTGCACCTTATGTGGGGAACTATTCTGCACCTAATGTGGGGGAGCTATACTGCACCTAATGTGGGGGAGCTATACTGCACCTAATGTGGGGGAGCTATACTGCACCTAATGTGGGGAACTATACTGCACCTAATGTGGGGGAGCTATACTGCACCTAATGTGGGGAACTATTCTGCACCTAATGTGGGGGAGCTATACTGCACCTAATGTGTGGGAGCTTTACTGCACCTAATGTGGGGAACTATACTGCACCTAATGTGGGGAACTATACTGCACCTAATGTGGGGAACTATACTGCACCTAATGTGGGGAACCTGCTTCTTCCTAATGTGGGGAGCTATACTGCACCTAATGTGGGGAGCTATACTGCACCTAATGTGGGGAACTATTCTGCACCTAATGTGGGGGAGCTATACTGCACCTAATGTGTGGGAGCTATACTGCACCTAATGTGGGGAACTATACTGCACCTAATGTGGGGAACTATACTGCACCTAATGTGGGGAACTATACTGCACCTAATGTGGGGAACCTGCTTCTTCCTAATGTGGGGAGCTATACTGCACCTAATGTGGGGAGCTATACTGCACCTAATGTGGGGAACTATTCTGCACCTAATGTGGGGAGCTATACTGCACCTAATGTGGGGAGCTAAACTGCACCTAATGTGGGGAGCTATACTGCACCTAATGTGGGGAGCTATACTGTACCTACTGTGGGGAACTATTCTGCACCTAATGTGGGGAGCAATACTGCACCTTATGTGGGGAACTATTCTGCACCTAATGTGGGGGAGCTATACTCCACCTAATGTGGGGGAGCTATACTGCACCTAATGTGGGGGAGCTATACTGCACCTAATGTGGGGAACTATACTGCACCTAATGTGGGGAACTATACTGCACCTAATGTGGGGAACTATACTGCACCTAATGTGGGGGAGCTATACCGCGCCTAATGTGGGGGAAGTATACCGCACCTAATGTGGGGGAGCTATACTGCACCTAATGTGGGGAACTATACTGCACCTAATGTGGGGGACTATACTGCACCTAATGTGGGGGAACTGTACTGCACCTAATGGGGGGAACTATACTGCACCTAATGTGAGTGTGTGTGTGTGTGTGTGTGTGTATGTGTGTGTGGTACATTCCTTTAAGATTCACCTTCCAGGCATAAATTCTTATCTAAAATACTAAACAAAAATTGTGTTCCTGTCACTTTAATAAGTTAACCCCGTAATAAACTACACTACCCACCATGCCTTGTACGTGCGTCTTGACGTTCTCCCCTGTAATTCTTCTCTCCTCTGTGTTTATGGCGGTGCGTGCTGACGTCACCGGCTAGCGATCCCTTCGCCTCCAGCAGTATCTCCGTCGTTGTCGCTGCCGCTGGGTAGCAGTTCCTGTCTCGTAGCCGGGAGTGGTGGTCGCTGTGCTCCGCCGGGAGGTCCCGTCCACACCCGGGATCCATAGAGGGCGTCACCCCTGCTCCATCTGTCACCATTCATTGTTGTCACTCCGGAGGGGCAGCAGCGGCTCCATAGACACCGTCATCGTGACAGCAGCTCCAGGCCTGTGACCAGGGCTCTTCATCCGGCCGGGGGAGCGCCGCACTCAGCCCGAGATCGCTGTAAGTCATGGGGGAAGGCTCCGGCCTCCCTGCTGTGTGTGTGTAACTGCTGCGGGGGGCCCCCATCTCCCGTCAGCTGCTGTCTATTGTACGGAGCCGGGCTTTGTTCTCCTCTCCTGATGAGAGGGTGGAGGCTGCACCCCAATCCTTACCCTGCACCCCCTAAATATTCTGCCCTCCTCTATTTATACATACACCTGGCTGTATTATCCTGCACTATTAAATCTATGACCCTGCACCTGAGCTAGAAGTCAGGTGACATTTCCAGGATTTATACATGGCGGTGGATGTGGCATTGATCGCAGCCCCGGCCGCCTGTTTTATGCACTAAAATATTTGCTTTAATTTCTATGTTTATTGGCAAAAAAATAAATTGGTTAAAATAAACCAAATGGTTAAAAAAAAATAGCATTGTTATAAAATGTTCTGATTTTCCTTTGTTGCGTCTGATATGGCCGGAGGCTACAGGACGCTTAGATTCTGCTGATGGGAAATTGTACAAGATCGCTGCTTGTATGAGGTTCCAGTGTTTGAGACTACAACTCTCAGCATGCCCAGGCAGCGTTCCATCCTGTCAAGGCTAATGATGGAGAATTGCCAAATTTCCTTTGCTTAGGTTTGATTCTTATATGTGTGCGAATTATTGATCCCTAACATGTGGCATCCAAGCCTTTGTACAACTACAACTCCCAGGATGCCCTGACAGCCTGCTTGTGCAAAATTGTTATATTTCAATGTTGGACTCTCCAGTTGTTGCAAGACTACAACTCCCAGCATGCCCCGACAGCCGCCTTATGTATAATTCCTAGATAGTTGTGTTCTGCAATATGTGGCTCTCCAGCTGTTGCGAAACTACAACTCCCAGCATGCCCTGACAGCCGTTGGCTGTCAGGGCATGCTGGGAGTTGTAGTTTTGCAGCAGCTGGGGAGCCCCACATTGTGAATCAATGCTTTATAGCAGTAGTTTGGATCTGGCAATGGCAGGCTAGTTATAGCTAGCTGTCAGTGCACGCTGGGAGTTGTAGTCTTGCAATAGCTGGAGGCCCATAAATAAGGGATCAATGCATTGGTTGGGGCCTGAGATTAGGGGACTGGTTGTTGCTAGCTGTCAGAACATGCTGGGAGTTGTAGTTTTGCAACAGCTGGAGAGCCACACATTGGCGGGGTATTGTTTTTATAGCAATGGTTGGGATCTGACAATGGGAGGTCTATCAATGCGAGCTGTCAGGACATGCTGGGAGTTGTAGTTCTCCAGCAGCCGGATGGCCGCCCTTTGGGGATCACTGCTTATATAGCACTGGTTGGGGTCTGACAATGGGCGTCCGGTCCTTTCTATCTGTGCTGTGTACAATCCCCACCATAGATCATGTCAGATTTATTGTCATTTCCATGCAGGATTACCAGGAGATGGATTTACTGTCTGCAGAAACGGCACACAAAGGGTTATTACATTGAGCATTGTATATGCAGGATGGGATCCGCCATTGACTTCCCATGGGTCTGTTTCTTCGGGCTTCACGTTTGGTGTTTAGTGAACGTAGAGATCTGTAGTTCTTCCAGGCCTCCTGCTTCTCGGGCCGGAAGGGGTTAAATAGCGCTTTGTTGTTTAATTCTGAGTGTCCCACGCTGCCCCCTCAGGAGGGGCTTTACATCTGTCTTCCTTGGCAGGACCACAAGTCTTTGTCACGGAGGCTGCTGTCTTGGGATTCGGATATTTGGGGATTCTTCCCGGCCCTATCTCTCCCCTCCCCCCCTCCCTGTGGTTTGGTTTAATTACACTCTTCTTACTCTTGGGGTTTGGGGGAGCGCGGGGTTGGGTGGGGGGAGCGCGAGGTTGGGTGGGGGAGCTTCCTTTATTTTGATACTTTTGTTTTTATTATTACTTCTGTTTAGTGTCTGTGTTATTTTGATTTCCTTATTTTGTCTCTGTGTAAAGTTTGACATAACTGTGGCGCAATACTCTGCAACGTGCATGTGAAATATGTCAGATGTCTATGGTGTAACCAGTAGAATAGTGAGGAGACAAAGAGATGGGGTGGTAGGAGCAATGTGGCTGCTATGGACAACAGCTTTTTTCCTTCACTATTTTTGATAAATGTCACTCAGTTCACGGTCTCACTTTGAGTAAATTATTCCCAGTTATCTGTCTCTCATACATCTCTATCTGTCTGGTCTGTATTGTACATTCATCTATCTACAGTGTAGTAAAGAAATAAATGCACACAAAGTGGTCTTCTCAAATAATGCATAATAAATGTGGAGCTCAACATCTGTCATAACATCTGGTCTAGATAAGGTAGGTGGTCTGGTCTAAGAGCACCCACCTTAGGTAGGTGCTCTTAGACAAGAGCGAGTCTCGTGCGTGCTCTTCGCTCTGTCTCACGCGCGATAGATGAATGTGCAATACAATACATCGCCCTGTCTCGCCCGCGCTCTTCGCCCTGTCTCGCCCGCGCTCTTCGCCCTGTCTCGCCCGCGCTCTTCGCCCTGTCTCGCCCGCGCTCTTCGCCCTGTCTCGCCCGCGCTCTTCGCCCTGCCTCGCCCGCGCTCTTCGCCCTGCCTCGCCCGCGCTCTTCGCCCTGCCTCGCCCGCGCTCTTCGCCCTGCCTCGCCCCCGCTCTTCGCCCTGCCTCGCCCCCGCTCTTCGCCCTGCCTCGCCCCCGCTCTTCGCCCTGCCTCGCCCCCGCTCTTCGCCCTGCCTCGCCCCCGCTCTTCGCCCTGCCTCGCCCCCGCTCTTCGCCCTGCCTCGCCCCCGCTCTTCGCCCTGCCTCGCCCCCGCTCTTCGCCCTGCCTCGCCCCCGCTCTTCGCCCTGCCTCGCCCCCGCTCTTCGCCATGCCTCGCCCCCGCTCTTCGCCCTGCCTCGCCCCCGCTCTTCGCCCCCCATATAGTGTTTTCATGCAGTGCTGTATTATGGGGAGATCGTTTCTTTGGAAGAAGACATCTAATATGGCATTTGATGGACCTTTTACCAGAAATGGCCTTCTTATACAATTGGAGACATAGACATACTTCAGGGCTCTATAGATATCTATAGGCACCATCGGGGACATTTATCATCGTTGCTTTGGTAAGCAAGTTCTGTACCATTTTTTGTGTGTGTTTATTACATTTTTTTAACAGTTTTTTTCTCCCTAAATGTTCTTACTCATTTTTTATTTTTTATTTGTTACTTCTTCTACAGATCCGTGTATCCTGTGGACTCCTTCAGATTCGGTGGACTACTTCGACGACCAGCGTTTTTCTTTGCTTGATGTTAATAAAATGGTTAACGAGGGCTTGTGGGGGAGTGTTTTTTTTTTGTAATTAATTAATTTTTTAAACCTGTTGTGTGTTTTTTTTTTTTTTTTTTTTTTTTTACTGGACAGGCTTAGTAGTGGAAGCTGTCTTAAAGACCGAGTCCATTACTAAGCCAGGCTTAGCGTTAGCCACAAAATCAGCTAGCGCTAACCCCCAATTATTACCCCGGTACCCAACACCACAGGGGTGCCGGGAAGAGCCGGTACCAACAGGCCAGGAGCGTCAAAAATGGCGCTCCTTGGCCTAGGCGGTAACATGCTGGCGTTATTTAGGCTGGGGAGGGCCAGTAACAATGGTCCTCGCCCATCCTGGTAACGTCAGGCTGTTACTGTTTGGTATTTGGCTGAGAATAAAAATAGGGGGGACCCTATGTGTTTTTTGTTTTTTTTTTAATATTTAATTATTTAAATAAAAAAATGCATAAGGTCCCCCCTATTTTTATTCTCAGCCAAATACCAACCAAACAGTAACAGCCTGACGTTACCAGGGTGGGCGGGGACCATTGTTACTGACCCTCCCCAGCTTAAATAACGCCAGCCTGTTACCGCCTAGGCCAAGGAGCACCATTTTTGATGCTCCGGGCCTGTTAGTACCGGCTCTTCCCGGCACCCCTGTGGCGTTGGATACCGGGGTAATAATTGGGGGTTAGCGCTAGCTGTTTTTGTGGCTAACGCTAAGCCCAGCTCAGTATTGTACTCAGTCTATAAGGCAGCTTCCACTACTAAGCCTGTCAAGTAAAGTAAGGAAAAAACACAACAGGTTTAAATTTTTTTTTATTACAAATAAAAACTCCCCCACAAGCCCTCGTTAACCATTTTATTAAAATCAAACAAAGAAAAACGCTGGTCATCGAAGTAGTCCACCGAATCTGAAGGAGTCCACAGGATACGCGGATCTGAAATGAGAAAAAAAAAAAAGGGTTAGTACATGTATTATTACCTGCTTGCACATCTCCCGCCCTGCACGACTACAACTCCCAGCATGCCCTTAGAGTAAGGACATGCTGGGAGTTGTAGTCCTGCAGCTGGGGGCAGGGGACAAGCTTGTCATTCGCCTGCACTGCACAACTACAACTCCGAGCATGTTCTTACAGTAAGGGCATGCTGGAAGTTGTAGTCCTGCAAAGGGAGCCCGGGCACACACACACAGAGAGTCACACACAGACAGAGAGACACACACACACTCACCCATCCAGCGCAGCGATCCTTCTCTCCGGGTGCCCTGCGAGTGATGTCACTGACGGAGGGATGTCAGGCCGGTGCAACGGAAGACGTGGGAGCGGAGGCCGGGCACAGTGCAGGTGAAGGCCGGGGGGGGGGGGTGAGAGGGGTGCTGGTGGGGGCGGAGGCCGGGAACAGTGCAGGTGAAGGCCGGGGGGGGTGGGGGGGTGGGGGTGGTTGTGCTGACGGACCTCCCCCTGACAGACTCCTATATCCCCTAATGTTATGTCACTGTTCCGGTCGGGTCCTGTGACTGGCTGCTGGTCCTGGCCAATCACAGGACCCAGCGGGAAATGTAAAATAACAGCAGGGGATTTAGGAGTCTGCGGCGCCGGTATATGTTATAAGGAGCCCGGGCTGACATTACAGTGCAGCCGCCCGGGATCCTCATACTGCCTCCCCGCTACCCTCACTTAATAATGATGGGGACACTGATATACATCCCCCCCCCCTTGTCTCCCGCCCGCGCCGCTCAGCTCCTGCTACTACAAGACTACAACTCCCAGCGTGTCCTCACTGTAAGGGCATGCTGGGACTTGTAGTCTTGCAACAGTTAGCAGACAGATGGGAGTTATGTGGCGCTGGAAGGTGAGAGGGGTGGGGGGGGGGGATGTAAATCACTGCAGTGTCCCGGTAGCGCAGTGAGGGTAGCGGGGAGAAAGTATGTCGGAGCCCGGGCGGCAGTAGCGTTTCCTGCTCTATGTTGGAGCTGGAGTAAATTTAGTCAATTTTTACGGCCGTTGCGACTTTTTATTGCGCAACTGCGACTGTCTCAGTTAATAAATACCTGACGAAAGCAAATCCATTTTGAAAAATTAACTACGTCAGCAAGTTTGAATTTTCTTACTTTTCTTGTTCTTCACGCAAATTGTCGCACGAAAACACACGTAGTCGCAGTTGCAACAATTTTGCGACAATTATAGTAAAGAAAACCTGACTTAACCCCTTGATAAATGTCTGTCCATATCCATGCAGCTCGGAGATTATAAGGGCCTATAATTAGAGATGAGCGAACTTACAGTAAATTCGATTCGTCACGAACTTCTCGGCTCGGCAGTTGATGTCTTATCCTGCGTAAATTAGTTCATCCTTCAGGTGCTCCGGTGGGCTGGAAAAGGTGGATACATTCCTAGGAAAGAGTCTCCTAGGACTGTATCCACCTTTTCCAGCCCATCGGAGCGCCTGAAAGCTGAACTAATTTATGCAGGAAAAGTCATCAACTGCCGAGGCGAGAAGTTCGTGACGAATCGAATTTACTGTAAGTTTGCTCATCTCTACCTATAATACACTTGCAGTCATTGGGCCTTATACTCTTGTATAAAGTATAAAATGTACAAATTAGTGAAGCGGAACCAACCAAACCTTACAGTGCATGTTATAGGGGACTCAACGTATGACCAGTAATGAGATTGATGATTGCTGGTGCCCCTTTGCTCTCTTTTATCGTTACCCTAACACAGTGTTCTCCAACCAGGGTGCCTCCAGCTGTTGCAAGACTACAATTCCCAGCATGCCCGGACAGCCTTTGGCTGTCCGGGCATGCTGGGAATTGTAGTCTTGCAACAGCTGGAGGCACCCTGGTTGGAGAACACTTCCCTAACATGAGACATAGATGTGCATTGGCCGTCATGCTCTGTGTCATATTTGCTGTACTTGTTCCTGAGCCTCTACCATTGTTACTTATAATGCTGATATTTGCTCTGTTTCTCGCCATTGTATCCTGTGTATGTCGTGTTTGTTTTTATGTTGCATTCTTAGGAGCTTTTGGTCACGTATTGTAACACTTAATGTAAGATACCAGCCAGTTATAGGCACTTTTGGCCTCCATCAGGTGATGAGGGTCTATGGGTCCGCCCTACCGATCCTGCCAACAACGCCAATTAAAAAGGACCCTGCTGAATCCTGCATAGCACAGAGTAAAAATGCTAAAATTTCACACATTTTGCATAACGCCTTTATTTCACTTGAATCATGTGGATTCCGCAACAGTTATGCAATTGGGCAGAAGTGTTTAATTTTTTTCCCCCCTAAATTTATATAGGATAAAACTGGGCCAGACCGAGAGAAACTTGCCAAACTTATCTCGTTGGCACACATTACGTGATAGATTTGGCGCGTCTTTCCAGATATGTTAGACCAGCGGTCTCCAAACTGTGGCCCCCCAGGTGTTGCAAAACTACAACTCCCAGCATGCCCGGACAGCCGACGGCTGTCCGGGCATGCTGGGAGTTGTAGTTTTGCAACATCTGGAGGTACAAAATTTGGAGACCGCTGCGTTACACACTTCCATACACCCCTTTTTAGCTTGGTTTTTTTTCCCCCTAAGAATGGAACACGCCATTAATTCTCGTGGCGTATTTTACGATTCCTCTTAGCCACGCCCCTTTTCTTGGCACTTTATAAAACTGTTGGTGTTAGAAATTGTTATATTTTGGCATGTTACATGTATTCTACATATACTCGGCTTCATAAATCTTCATAGAGTTAGGGCCGAGCAGTGACTCTAGATTGGTTGCATTGTCAGAATTAGAGATGAGCGAATTTACAGTAAATTCGATTCATCACAAACTTCTCAGCTCGGCAGTTGATGACTTTAGTCTGCATAAATGAGTTCAGCTTTCAGGTGCTCCCGTGTAGGGATCGACCGATATCGTTTTTTTAGGGCCGATATCGATAATCGGTGGAGGTTAGGATATTCCGGTATAAGTTATCGGCTATTTATCCCCCAGCGACACCGCTGCAGATCATTGATTTAAAGCGGGCGCTTTAAATCAATGCACTGCAGTGGCTTTTGCGGTGCCATAGACCGCCGCCGCCACCACCCGCTTCTCTCCCCCTGCCGGTACGGGGGTCCTGAGTCCTATCATCGCCGCACCGCTCCACACCCCCTACTGCCACGTCGCACCCCCACCGCCCCGGCCCCATTGCCTCCCCTATCCCCGGTTTTATAATTACCTGTTCCCGGGGTCCACTCTACATCTGGCTCCGGTGGCGTCCTCCTGAGCTGTCACTGTGCGCACTGACGGTGACGTCACGTCGCGCACGTCACTCGTCATTGCGCACAGCGTAACGCCGGACGCAGCAGGAGCCAGAAGTAGCGTGGGCCCCAGGAACAGGTAATAATAAAACCGGGGATGGGGGAGGCAATGGGGCCGGGGCGGTCGTGGTGCGGCAGGTCGGGGGGGCGGGGCATTATCGGCAAGGTAATTGTCGATACCGATAATGCCCAAAATCATGATTATCGGCCGATAATATCGGCCAAACCGATAATCGGTCGATCCCTACTCCCGTGGGCTGGAAAAGGTGGATACAGTCCTAGGAGACTCTTTCCTAGGACTGTATCCACCTTTTCCAGCCCACGGGAGCACCTGAAGGCTGAACTAATTTATGCAGGATAAGACATCAACTGCCGAGCCGAGAAGTTTGTGACGAATCGAATTTACTGTAAGTTTGCTCATCTCTCGTCAGAATGTTACCTTTTTGTTTTTTGAACTGTTCTCCATGCTCTGCACTGCAGCACATCTCGTTCAGATTGGCTGCTGCATATGTCTGAATTTATGAGCGTGTGTTATATATATTTATATATAATATATTTTTATATACTTCTTTAGATTATACATATGTTTATATATACACACACTTACAAATATGGTGTGTGAACTGACATACATTGTGATATCTTTGCTCCATTTGGATACTCAATCCATCCTATGAGGGTTTTTTTTTTCTTTGTTTTTTTTCAATAGTATGTCACCACCAGCATGTGCACAGCTCCTCATGTGACCTATGCATAATATATACATATTATTAAAGTTTTAACCCCTTTTGGCAGTGTTTCAAACAGGGCTGTGGAGTCGGTAGATAAATGTTCTGACTCCGCAGTTATTTGTACTTACGACTCCTCTGTATTAATATGCGAATGTATTTATAAACCCTTTACAGTTGAATCCAAGAAACTGTTCCACCAAGTTCTTCTAAGCTCTTCTAGCAGAGAGGTAGTTGGGTAGGAGCTGCTGCCTTCTCCTTTTTGTGTGCTGATCTGCTGCTGAAGATCGGGGAGTGGGAGGATCCAGGAAGGGGCATTTATTATAAAACATGATTTCCCTAGTAGAATCCCATAGTCATGTTTAAAGTTTAAGCTAACAATTGGAGTTTACAAGTTTTTATAGCCTTAGCTGAATGGCAGCAGTTTTTCCGATGGTTTAGAGCTTCAGTCTTGAAGTATTGACCCTCCATTCCCTTCACTTATACAAGTGTCTCTAGTCCTGCAAAAAACATATTTACTTAACCCCTTATCAGTGAGAGGCTAGGTTACCCATGGGTTCCCTGTAACAGCAGAACACAACACTATGGAAAGTATAAGTATTGCCGCTCCTAATTGTGCGTTGTGTGCCATATAGTGAAGCACATGAAAAGCTTCTTCACGGTCACTTAACATGTTCGTTTTGCGGTTACCTGAGGCACTTCATGCATTGGTCTTTATTCTTACAATAGAGAAGTCATTAATTATAACATTTTGTGAATTGGGACATTTAAACTTTGCTCTTTATTTTTTTTTTATTCCAATTTAAATTTAGTAGGAGTCTGAGTCGGTGCATTGTTTGCCGACTCCAGGTACCCAAAATTTAATCTGACCTCGATTCCGACTCCACAGCACTGGTTTCCCAAGCAGTGTGCCTTCAGCTGTTGCAAAAACTACAACTCCCAGAATGCCCGGACAGCCGTTGGCTGTCCGGGCATTCAGGGAGTTGTAGTTTTGCAACAGCTGGAGGCACACTGCTTTAGAAACACTTACTTACAGAGTGGTTTGGTCCACGATCATACACTTTTTGTGCTATTTTGTACTATTGGATCAATGGTCCTTTTATTTGTCGCACTATGAACATCATTTTTGAGCACTTTGGGCTATGTTGTCTTGATTAAAAATATTAGTTTTTAGGGGTTCTATGTTCAAAGAGTAATAATTAGAGCTGTGCGAATTGTGAAAAATGTAATATTGCAATTATGGAGGTAAATATTAGGATTTTGATATGTGATAAACAAATGGTCAACTCCCAATTGATGTCCACACCCCCCACACTCCTGTATATACCACTTATTCTGATGCCAGGGCACAGGGCAGATCGGCTGCAGATCCTGTTCTCTGCGCTCCCGGTGTCATGTCTGTGCTCCCTTCAGAGACAAGCAGCTGTTTGCAAGACCTTTCTGTGCAGCCAATCACTGGCCGAGATAGGACACCACTGAAGTCAGTGATTGGCTGTGCGGGAAGGTCCTGCAGCCAGCTGCTTGTCTCTGAAGAATAAAGCACAGAGAAGATATTGTGACTGCTCGGAGGCAAACGGGATCTGGCAAATCAAAGGGGGACTGGGGGTAACTAAGCTTTTTTTATTTTAGTTTTTTTGTTGCCTTGCGCCATATTAAGGGGAATAGACCTAAAATGGAGAGGGGGGGGGGGGGTAGGTGATTTCAGCATTTGTTTATTGGATCGCTATCACATATTGATAATTGCAATGACAATTGTGCAGCCCTAATTGTTACTGTTAGTTGTATTATCCCTAGTAATTGTTAGGCTACTTTCACACTACCATTGGCACATAGTAGTGTGACCGCCACCGGGGAGAATGGCGGGAGAAGAAAATACAGCTTGTGCCATCTTTTTCTCCCTCTGAAAAACTGCGGCGCCCGACAGACCCCACTGACTATAATGTAGTAAAGATAGTGTGAAAGTAGCCTGTTAGACGTATTACCCCTAGTAATTGTTACTGTTAGTCGTATTACCCCTAGTAATTGTTACTGTTAGTCGTATGACCCCTAGGAATTGTTACTGTTAGTCGTATGACCCCTAGGAATTATTATTGTTAGTCGTATGACCCCTAGGAATTGTTACTGTTAGTAGTATGACCCCTAGGAATTGTTATTGTTGTTAGTATGACCCCTAGGAATTGTTACTTAGTTGTTTGACCCCTAGGAATTGTTACTCTTAGTAGTATGACCCCTAGGAATTGTTACTTAGTAGTATGACCCCTAGGAATTGTTATTGTTAGTAGTATGACCCCTAGGAATTGTTATTGTTAGTAGTATGACCCCTAGGAATGGTTACTCTCAGTAGTATGACCCCCAGGAATTGTTGTTGTTAGTAGTATGACTCCTAGGAATTGTTACTGTTAGTAGTATGACCCCTAGGAATTGTTACTGATAGTAGTATGACCCCTAGGAATTGTTACTTAGTTGTTTGACCCTAGGAATTGTTACTCTTAGTAGTATGACCCCTAGGAAGTGTTATTGTTAGTGGTATGACTCCTAGGAATTGTTATTGTTAGTAGTATGGCCCCTAGGAATTGTTACTCTTAGTAGTATGACCCCCTAGGAATTGTTACTCTTAGTAGTATGACCCCTAGGAATTGTTACTTAGTAGTATGACCCCTAGGAATTGTTATTGTTAGTAGTATGACCCCTAGGAATTGTTATTGTTAGTAGTATGACCCCTAGGAATGGTTACTCTCAGTAGTATGACCCCCAGGAATTGTTGTTGTTAGTAGTATGACTCATAGGAATTGTTACTGTTAGTAGGATGACCCCTAGGAATTGTTACTGATAGTAGTATGACCCCTAGGAATTGTTACTTAGTTGTTTGACCCTAGGAATTGTTACTCTTAGTAGTATGACCCCTAGGAATTGTTATTGTTAGTGGTATGACTCCTAGTAATTGTTATTGTTAGTAGTATGACCCCTAGGAATTGTTACTGTTAGTAGTATGACCCCTAGGAATTGTTACTCTTAGTAGTATGACCCCTAGGAATTGTCACTTAGTTGTTTGACCCCTAGGAATTGTTACTCTTAGTAGTATGACCCCTAGGAATTGTCACTTAGTTGTTTGACCCCTAGGAATTGTTACTCTTAGTAGTATGACCCCTAGGAATTGTTACTCTTAGTAGTATGACCCCTAGGAATTGTTACTCTTAGTAGTATGACCCCTAGGAATTGTTACTCTTAGTAGTATGACCCCTAGGAATTGTTACTCTTAGTAGTATGACCCCTAGGAATTGTTACTCTTAGTAGTAAGACCCCTAGGAATTGTTACTCTTAGTAGTATGACCCCTAGGGACTGTTCCGGTTTTGTACTTTTCTTTTATAGTTCTTTTAATTTGGGTCTTCTGTTTTGCTTTGATATGCCAATCTGATTTTGGCTGGTATGGTAACAATTGGAGTTGGCACTGGTGATTTTGTGGCATTGCGTATATGCCGGAGACGTGGCTCAGATGATCGGTGGGGGTGCTGGGTTTCTGTACCCCAACAATCACACATTGACAACCTTGCAAACGTTAAAATGAAATGTCAGGATGTGCCTGGTTTACATACCTGGGCCTACACTCTTTAATGTACATTTTCACCGACCTAATGTGGTAGATCACCGCCTCATAAAAAAAAGCAGCTTGCGTGTATATATATTTAGGTAATTGTCGCCTTCCCTCATAATAGCTTGGGCTGTGTCTGTAGTCTGACTCACGGCCGAAGCAGCACACGGGGAAATGTAAGGAAAACCCTGTAAATGACATTTACTCATACACCTTGCTGTACACGGCCGCGTTCTTATATACATCAGGAGCCTTACCTGATCTGTGCAGCTGTATTGCCTTATCTCTGCAATTGTAAAATGCGCAGTTTACGTATATTCGCATTTCTATACAATAAAAGAAAATTATATACTAGGTCAGCGGAGGACTATATATACTAGGCCAACAAGGTCAGCGGAGGATATATATACTAGGCCAACAAGGTCAGCGGAGGACTATATATACTAGGCCAACAAGGTCAGCGGAGGACTATATATACTAGGCCAACAAGGTCAGCGGAGGATATATATACTAGGCCAACAAGGTCAGCGGAGGATATATATACTAGGCCAACAAGGTCAGCGCAGGATATATATACTAGGCCAACAGGGTCAGCGGAGGATATATATACTAGGCCAAAAGGTCAGCGGAGGACTATATATACTAGGCCAACAAGGTCAGCGGAGGATATATATACTAGGCCAACAAGGTCAGCGCAGGATATATATACTAGGCCAACAAGGTCAGCGAAGGACTATATATACTAGGCCAACAACGTCAGCGGAGGACTATATATACTAGGCCAACAAGGTCAGCGGAGGACTATATATACTAGGCCAACAAGGTCAGCGGAGGATATATATACTAGGCCAACAAGGTCAGCGGAGGACTATATATACTAGGCCAACAAGGTCAGCGGAGGACTATATATACTAGGCCAACAAGGTCAGCGAAGGATATATATACTAGGCCAACAAGGTCAGCGCAGGATACATATACTAGGCCAACAAGGTCAGCGCAGGATATATATACTAGGCCAACAAGGTCAGCGGAAGATATATATACTAGGCCAACAAGGTCAGTGGAGGACTATATATACTAGGCCAACAAGGTCAGCGGAGGACTATATATACTAGGCCAACAAGGTCAGCGGAGGACTATATATACTAGGCCAACAAGGTCAGTGGAGGATATATATACTAGGCCAACAAGGTCAGCGGAGGACTATATATACTAGGCCAACAAGGTCAGCGGAGGACTATATATACTAGGCCAACAAGGTCAGCGCAGGATATATATACTAGGCCAACAAGGTCAGCGCAGGATATATATACTAGGCCAACAAGGTCAGCGCAGGATATATATACTAGGCCAACAAGGTCAGCGCAGGATATATATACTAGGCCAACAAGGTCAGCGCAGGATATATATCCTAGGTCAACAAGGTCAGTGGAGGATATATATACTAGGCCAACAAGGTCAGCGGAGGATATATATACTAGGCCAACAAGGTCAGCGGAGGACTATATATACTAGGCCAACAAGGTCAGCGGAGGATATATATACTAGGCCAAAAAGGTCAGTGGAGGACTATATATACTAGGCCAACAAGGTCAGCGGAGGATATATATACTAGGCCAACAAGGTCAGTGGAGGACTATATATACTAGGCCGACAAGGTCAGTGGAGGACTATATATACTAGGCCGACAAGGTCAGCGGAGGACTATATATACTAGGCCGACAAGGTCAGCGGAGGACTATATATACTAGGCCAACAAGGTCAGCGGAGGACTATATATACTAGGCCAACAAGGTCAGCGGAGGATATATATACTAGGCCAACAAGGTCAGCGGAGGACTATATATACTAGGCCAAAAAGGTCAGTGGAGGGATATATATACTAGGCCAACAAGGTCAGCGGAGGATATATATACTAGGCCAACAAGGTCAGTGGAGGACTATATATACTAGGCCAACAAGGTCAGCGGAGGACTATATATACTAGGCCAACAAGGTCAGCGGAGGACTATATATACTAGGCCAACAAGGTCAGTGGAGGATATATATACTAGGCCAACAAGGTCAGCGGAGGACTATATATACTAGGCCAACAAGGTCAGCGGAGGATATATATACTAGGCCAACAAGGTCAGCGGAGGATATATATATACTAGGCCAACAAGGTCAGCGGAGGATACATATACTAGGCCAACAAGGTTAGCGGAGGACTATATATATACTAGGCCAAAAAGGTCAGTGGAGGACTATATATACTAGGCCAACAAGGTCAGCGGAGGACTATATATACTAGGCCAAAAAGGTCAGTTGAGGACTATATATACTAGGCCAACAAGGTCAGCGGAGGATATATATACTAGGCCAACAAGGTCAGTGGAGGACTATATATACTAGGCCGACAAGGTCAGCGGAGGACTATATATACTAGGCCGACAAGGTCAGCGGAGGACTATATATACTAGGCCAACAAGGTCAGCGGAGGACTATATATACTAGGCCAACAAGGTCAGCGGAGGACTATATATACTAGGCCAACAAGGTCAGTGGAGGATATATATACTAGGCCAACAAGGTCAGCGGAGGACTATATATACTAGGCCAAAAAGGTCAGTGGAGGACTATATATACTAGGCCAACAAGGTCAGCGGAGGATATATATACTAGGCCAACAAGGTCAGTGGAGGACTATATATACTAGGCCAACAAGGTCAGCGGAGGACTATATATACTAGGCCAACAAGGTCAGCGGAGGACTATATATACTAGGCCAACAAGGTCAGTGGAGGATATATATACTAGGCCAACAAGGTCAGCGGAGGACTATATATACTAGGCCAACAAGGTCAGTGGAGGACTATATATACTAGGCCAACAAGGTCAGCGGAGGATATATATACTAGGCCAACAAGGTCAGTGGAGGACTATATATACTAGGCCAACAAGGTCAGCGGAGGACTATATATACTAGGCCAACAAGGTCAGCGGAGGACTATATATACTAGGCCAACAAGGTCAGCGGAGGATATATATACTAGGCCAACAAGGTCAGCGGAGGACTATATATACTAGGCCAACAAGGTCAGCGGAGGACTATATATACTAGGCCAACAAGGTCAGCGGAGGACTATATATACTAGGCCAACAAGGTCAGCGGAGGACTATATATACTAGGTCACCGGAGGACTATATATAGATATATATCCCAATCAGATAGCGGAAAAAGTCAGCTTTCCGCTAAAATAGACGGCCAGTCTTTGTGCAGAATCCCATTGAAAGCTTGAATTTGGGCAAAATTCTGTGTTCTGAGAAATTCCGGTGGAATTCTGCAAAGCTTGTACAACGGGATTAGTGTGGAATTATGGAAATTCCTCCGTCTGAACATAGCGTTCAACAGAAAGAATCCAGGCCAGAACACACTCTGAGGAGGAGAGCAGTCATAGGGAAAATAACCTTATTTAGGGTACATTTAGGGTGCATGCACACCACGTTTTTGCCATACAGTTCCTGTATCAGGTTTTTGATGAACAACGGATTCCTCCAAAACCGGAATAAAGTGTATCAAAACGTGTACAAATTTTAACCCGTATACGGTTTGAAAAATGATGTCCGGTTGCATCTGTTTTTTAAGAAAAAACTTTTAAGTTTTTAACTTTTTACTCCATTTTGAATAAAGTGTGCAAAGTCAAAAACCGGATGGAACCTTAAGCACATATGGTTCTGTACGGTTCCATTGACTCCCATGTAAAACATATATG
This sequence comes from Hyla sarda, assembly GCF_029499605.1. Lineage (NCBI taxonomy): Eukaryota > Metazoa > Chordata > Amphibia > Anura > Hylidae > Hyla > Hyla sarda. The sequence continues at coordinate 391,005,881 of NC_079191.1, forward strand.
GTTTAATACAGTATTTCTCCTGGACCAAGACTACCGTTTTGGGTAGACTACAGTTTTGGGTACGGGTAAAAAAAAGGACAAAACCGTATAAGACGCAAAATGGACTAAACCGGATGATGCGTTTGACATACGGTTTACAATGTTAAGTCAATGCATACAGTTTTCAATACGGTTCCGTGCGTTTTGTTACTTGAAACCGTATACGGGAACTGTATTGCAAAAACGTGGTGTGCATGCAGCCTTACACGTGCATATTTTGCTTTAGATTTTCTACTGGAAGGGGTGCATTCACATCACGCAATTTCAGAGGGGAGAAATTGTTTTTCATTTGAATCCTGTTGAATTTTGTTTATCGGAATCCATTCGGATATGCATTGCTGCCAATGGCAATCGCGCCCTTAGTCAATGATGAAATCTGCTGCAGACCATTTCTATCGCACATGTAAATCAATTCCATCTGCTGAAGCTCCATAACACATAGAGGGAGATTTATCAAAATCTGTCCAGAGGAAAAGTTGCCCAGGGCCCCATAGCAACCAATCAGATCGCTTCTTTCATTTTTAACAAGGCCTCTGCAAAATGAAAGAAGCGATCTAATTGGTTGCTATGGGCAACTGGGCATCTTTTCCTTTGCACAGGTTTTGATAAATTTCCCCCATATAGAATATAAAACACTTCCACTTGCTAGGAGTTAGTTAAAGGGGTACTGCGGTGGAAATAGTTTTTTTTTTTATTTTTTTAAAATTTTTTTATTTTTTATCAACTGGTGCCAGAAAGTTAAACAGATTTGTAAATTACTTCTATTAAAAAAATCTTTACCCTTCCAGTTAGGGGTGTGAATCGCCAAGAATTTGGCAATACAATTCGAATCGCGATACCAGTGTGGCGATTCCATATATCCCGATATATCGCGATACCGTCTAGGTGACGATACATCGCAATATATCCCGATTCTGTCTAAAAAACAATGTCTTTTACACTTTTATTAAAACTTTATTTTTATTTTATATTTTTATACACTTTATTAGTCTTTTAGGAATCATTAGATTCCTCAGACAGATGAATAGAGTTCTATTGAACTCCATTGATCTTCGATCCATTGATAGAGCCTGGTCCAGCCAGGATCTATCAATGACAGAGCCACGGAGAGCAGGGAAGCAGAGGTAAGCCCTCCGCTTCTTCCACAGTGGATCTCCCGTCCTTGATCGTACTGCGGGGGGGGGGGGGGGGGGGGGGGGGCGATCCACCCCACTAGCCCACCAGGGAGCATTCACAGATCCCTTTAGACGCCGCTGTCAGCTTTGACAGCGGCGATCTAAAGGGTTAATAGCCAACCGTGGCTATCGCCGAATGCTGGCTATTAACGGCGGCCCCGGCTACTGAGAACAGCCGGGGGCTGCAGAGTATGGAGCGGACAGGAGTCTGGAGCCCACTCCATACACACTGCAGAGCACCGCATGCTGGATATTAGCGGCGGTGATGTATTAGCGGCCCTCGGCTACTGAAATCAGCCGGGGGCCGCAGAGTATGGAGCGGGCACGAGTCGGAGCCCGCTCCATACACCCAGAGCGACGCCGCGTCAGATCCGGCTGACAAAATGTGGAACTTGTATCTCCTGATCCCCGGGACATGCTGGTCCGGGCGTCGGGAGATACAAATTCCACATCACTAAAAGAATCGATTCAAAAATATTTTTAATCGATTCAGTATCGGCAAGTGAAAAATCGCGATAATAGCGTGAATCGATTTTTTTCTTACATCCCTACTTCCAGTACTTTTTAGCAGCTGTTTGCTACAGAGGAAATTCTTTTCTTTTTGAATTTCTTTTTTGTCTTGTCCACAGTGCTCTCTGCTGACACCTGATGCCCGTATCAGGAACTGTCCAGAGCAGGAGAAAATCCCCATAGCAAACCTATGCTGCTCTGGACAGTTCCTGACACAGACAGAGGTGTCAGCAAAGAGCACTGTAAACTAGACCAAAAAATATAATAATGTCCTCTGTAATATACAGCTGCTAATAAGTACTGAAAGGATTAAGATTTTTAAATAGAAATAATTAGCAAATCTGTTTAACTTTCTGGCACCAGTTAATTTAAAAAAAAAATGTTTTCCACCGGAGTACCCATTTAAAACCGACATGTTTCTGTCGCATAGACCTTAGTCAAATAGCTAATTTCCGTATACTGCTAGCTTTTATTTATTTTTTTAATCAATAGTTTGAGATTTCACAGGATGGAAGAGAACAAATTGTTGTTTTATTTATTTATTTCCCCCCCCCCCCCCCCCCCATCAAAACTATATAACCTACGGGACTGTATTATAAGTCAGACTGGTCTGGCTCTGCCGTCATGGCTTCTGATGTCCCAAATTTTTAAACCAGATTGCACTATGAAAATCGCCATGTGGATGGGCTTTGACAACTCTGTACACATTTTGTGGAAAACACCTGAGCGGAATTCACAGCGAGCGGTGGCTTTTTATATTTTGCAGCATGTACAGTATGTTGCAGAAGCATCACCATTTGCAGCACAAAGGGAAAAATCAGCATGAACACAGAAATGTGTTAAAATCTGTTGTGGAAAAACATGTCTGGGACTAGATTTACACTAACTGTGCCCTTAACCTGAATTGCATCCCCCTCTCAGAAATCATAGCCCAAGTTCCTGTTAAAATCCAGAGAGTATTTTCCATGACTTGCACAAGGTTGTGTCCCTGATGGTTTTGACCGACAGATGGTTTCAGCGTCTTCAGAGGATTTCTCTGAGAGTTGTTGTTAGGACTTCAGTAGTGACTTGTTTCTTAACAAAACAATCTGTGCGCTAAATCTGGTAACTGAGTCGTAGAGGCCCCAGCAGTGGAAAAATATCTGTGGGACGTCTGCGTTTCATCTCCAGGTCTTCTTGACCCAACAAGTCATTTCTTTTTCAAGCGTAGTATGACGTTATTTGTTTTAAAGGGGTTATCCAGGAAATTTTTTTTTTATATATATATATATATATATATATATATATATATAGATCAACTGGCTCCAGAAAGTTAAACAGATTTGTAAATTGCTTCTATTCAAAAATCTTAATCCTTTCAGTACTTATGAGCTGCTGAAGTTGAGTTGTTCTTTTCTGTCTAAGAGCTCTCGGATGACACCTTTCTTGGCAACTGTCCAGTGTAGAAGCAAATCCCCATAGCAAACCTCTTCTACTCTGTGCCGTTCCCGAGACAAGCAGAGATGTCAGCAGAGAGCACTGTTGCCAGACAGAAAAGAACAACTTAACTTCAGCAGCTGATAATTATTGGAAGGATTAAGATTTTTTAATAGAAGTCATTTACAAATCTGTTTAACTTTCTGGAGCCAGTTGTTATGGGAAAAAAATTTTTTTTTCCTGGAATACCCCTTTAAGGTGACCATACACTGCAGATGTTGGCTATCCAACCAGCCAACCATCTACTCCAGTGTTTCCCAACCAGTGTGCCTCCAGCTGTTGCAAAACTGCCACTCCCAGCATTCCCGGACAGCCAAAGGCTGCAGCTCGAAAACGGTGTTCAGAGCATTTACTTCCGAATGCTGGCCAGTGGAGTACCCCCATTAAGGCCGGGTTCACACTGCAGAATTTCTGGGATGTTCTGGGCAGAAAGTCCGCCTTGAAAACTCAGTGTGCACTGTGCAGCTGAATCCAATTGCCAGCAATGCTGCACCAGAATTTCTGAACGGAATTTCAAAACAGAATTCTGATCGGAAATTCTGTAGTGTGAACCCGGCCTAAGAATCTCTCTTCTCTCGATGTTCCTAGTCTATCAAGAAATGTGAAGTGAAAAGGGCCTAAACTTCTGCCAGAGATGTCTGGTAGCGGCTTATTCTCTTCTTGGTGACTTCACATGCACACTTGCCTAAACAGAGCATGCATGTGTATGGGCTCTCAGAATGAATAGCGGAGTGCCATTGACTGGTACATGTAGCTGTTTTCCTTTGAGACTAAGTTACAACCCTTGAATTGAGCCGTTCTGTGGTTGCTGCCCCAGTACATGTTGTTCGTTTGTTTTTTGTTTGCTTTTTCGAGATAATAGAGCAACTTTACAAGCAAGAGCAGAATTTTCCATTCCATAGGTTACTATTGATTTATGAGCTGTTATTTTACATCCCGGTTCTTTTTTCCCCATTACGGTCAGACTGTAATGAACATTGCTTCAGACAGTCCAACCTCATTTCACCGGGAAACCTTCAGAATCTCCCTTCAGCCATGAGTAATAGGACGTCGGGAAAATAGGGGGAGTCGTATGGACCCTTCCTATGGGGGGACATTTGTCAAGGTATTTAGAGCCTTTTTTATTTATTTATTTATTTATTTTTTGCTTACAAAAGTCGCTCATGTGCCTAAGCATTTTTTTGTGGGTAAGCAAAAAAGTTGCAAACTTACCTAAGCAAATTTCAGTTTTCACTGTTGCAGTGGTCAGGTATTTATGATGTGTGAAAGTTGCACGTAGGCAAACCCCTTCAAAAAGTCGCAAGTCTGCTCCAGGTCTGACATTGAGTACAAAACTCCTATACATGAGCAAATTTAAAAAGTCGATGCCGCTCATCTCCCCATCCCCCCGCTGCCACTCATCTCTCCTCTGCCGGCGCCACTCATTTCTCTCATTGCCGGGGGGGAGGGGGGGGGGGAGTTGTGGGGAGATGAGCGGCAGCAGGGGTGGGGGCAGATGAGCTGCGGTGGCAGGGGGGGGGGGGGGGCGGCGGCGAGAGATCGGCGGCGGCGTGGAGATGAGCGGCCAGGGCAGCGGAGCTGGCAGGCTCCCAGATACAGTGTAATTTCATATTTCCCGGCCTGGGCTGTGATTGGCTGGTCGTTCCGGGTTGCGGAGCTGGCCGGCTCCAAGAAATACTGAACTACACTGTAATTTCATATCATATGAAATTACAATATGAAATTACAGTGTAGTTTAGTAATTCTTGGAGCCAGCCAGCTCCGCAACCCGGCCACCCGCCCACAACTACCACCGGGCGGGCTGCTAGCCATTGCGACTACAATTCCCAACATGTCCTCAGTGTTAGGACATGCTGGGAATTGTAGTCTTGCAACAGCTAGCGGCTGGGTTGTTGATGCAGGCAGGTGGCCGGTGAGCGGCTGGTGCCTCCAGCTGTTGCTAAACTACAACTCCCATGGCAGAAGTTGTAGTTTAGAAACAGAGAGACTCCAGCTGTTGCTAAATTACAAGTTATATATTTCCCAGACAGCCGAAGGCTCTCTGAAAATGATGGTAGTTGTGGTTTAGCAACAGCTGGAGGCTCACTGTTTGGAAATGCTGGTTTATGGGCCTTTTCCCTAAGGGAGGGTGCCATAAATGTATTAAACAATTTTCCATGTTTTTTTTCCTCTCATTTCAGATCCATGTATGCAGAGGACTTCTTCAGAATCGGTGGACTATGTCGATGACCATCGTTTGTTTTTTTTTGTTTAGAATTAAGAAAATGGTTAACAAGGGCTTGATAGACAGAGTCCTTTACTAAGCCAGAGCTTAGCATTAGCCACAAAAACAACTAGCACTAACCCCCAATTATTACCCCGGTACCCTCCACCATAGGGGTGCCGAGAAGAGCTCGTACCAACAGGCCCGGAGCATCAAAAATGGCGCTCCTGGCCCTAGGCGGTAACAGGCTGGTGTTATTTAGGCTGGGGAGGGCCAGTAACAATGGTCCTCGCCCACCCTGATAATATCAGGCTGTTGCTGCTTTGTTGGTATTTGGCTGAGAATAAAAATAGCAGGAAACCTATGCGTTTTTTTTATAATTATGCAAAATGTGTGGGTTCCCCATATTTTCATTCTCAGCCAGATACCAACCAAGCAGCAACAGCCTGACGTTACCAGGGTGGGCGAGGACCATATTGTTACTGGCCCTCCCCAGCCTGTTACTGTCTAGGCCCAGGAGCGCCATTTTTAACGCTTCAGGCCTGTTGCTACCGGCTCTTCCCAGCACCCTTGTGGCGGTGGGTACCGGGATAGTAATTGGGGTTTAGCGCTAGCTGTTTTTGGGGCTAACGCTAAGCCCTGGCTTAGTAATGGATTTAGTCTATCAGACAGTGTCTACTAAGCCTGTAAAGTACTTTTTTTTTTTTTTTTAGAACTTTTATTCCAAAAAGCAGTCCCCCACAAGCCCTCGTTAACCATTTTATTAATATAAATTTTTTTTTTAAACTGTTGTCATCGACGTAGTCTACCGAATCCGAAGAAGTCCTCTGCATACATGGATCTGAAATTATAAGAAAGAAAAAGAAACCTAGAAAATAGATTAGTACATTTATGGTGCCCTCCCTTAGGGAAAACACCCATAAACCAGCGTTTCCAAACGGGCAGCCTCCAGCTGTTGCTAAACTATAACCCCCATCATTTCCAGACAGCCTTTGGCTGTTGTAATTTAGCAAGTTGTAATTTAGCAACAGCTGGAGTCTCCCTGTTTCTAAACTACAACTCCTGTGGTGAAAAAATGGGCCTTGGGTGTTCTGAAGTCATTTATTCGTTTTTGCTTGTGTGATAAAAAAAAAATGGTATTCAAAAGTGATTTATTGGTTTTTGCTTATGTGAGACAACTTTATCAACACCTTGTGATAGTATGATAAATACGTCACGCATAAGCAAAACCAAAATTAAGAAAAAAATGCCTACAGAACAATGGTAAATGTCCCCGAATGAGTTTGATATATTGGGCACATGGGGAGAGGGTGCCGAAAACAAGGTGTGCTGGAAATCCTGCAGCCAATAAGAGACATGTAGCTGTACCCTTAATGTTATACCCTTCAGTACTGTTATCTCTACTCCAGAGCTCAACACACAATGATGTTCTTCAAAACGGATACAGGGTGTTAGGAAACGGCATAGAATGACTTTCAGCATGACGTCCATTGGCTTATTATGAATTTGGCCTCATATGTTGACTCGGTGACCTGTTTCCTTCCTGTCTGATAGAACCTTTTTATTTTCTCCTTGGAGAAAACGTCTTTCCTGTCCATGAGAAATTTCTGGTTTCTATTTGTAGTCATCTATAGATGAAGTCTAGTGTATGGATTCGAGCTCAGCTTAAAGGGGTCCCCCGCCTCTAGAGCATAGGGGATAAGAGGTCTGATCACTGGGGACCCCCTCGATCAGCCACGCGCCCTCAATGCAAGTCTATGGGAGGGGGCATGCGTCCGTCCCGACTTGCATTCAGGGGGCGTGGCTGTGATGTCATGCGCTTCCTCCCTGCATCGCCAGTCCCCCGACACGGAGTGATGTTCGCTCCATGCATCGGATGTCTGGGGACCCCTGCGATCATACATCTTATCCCCTATCTTTTGGATAGGGAAGATGATGTCTAGGGGTGGAGAACCACTTTAAAGTTTCCTTGTCAAAAAAAAAAAAAAACTTCTGACATGTCACAGAAACAGTCAAAAGTATTGATCGGCCGCAGGCCCCAGTGTGGAGATCCCCCCCCCCCCCCCCCCCATGATCAGGATTGAGAAGCATGGATTATAAGTCTATGAGGCCGCTGGACAGAGTAAAGCACTAAAGCAGAAACTCCCCCCTGATTATTCTCCTAATTGGTGCAGGTCTTTGCACTGAGACCCTAAAGGATTTAAACTTTCAAAATGTCAGAATTTTTTTTTTTTTTTAAATAGTTAAAGGAACACTTTAACATCTTGAAATGTGCAGAGTATATTTAATAAAATGTGGCTTTTATGCCTATTTTACCCGAACGGAAGCAAGTAAATAGTCTACATTCAAAGCCTGTAAGATCCTCTGTACTCGGAATGCCCTTTATTTTTCCAGTAAGGATACATTGAGGCTCCGCGCTGTAAGAATGATCATCGGCCTCCATTGAAGCAGCTGTGTTGTAGCCGCTGTCAGTCACCCATGTTTGCCTTTTACGAAGGGTTTTAAAGGTTGGTATTGGTGACTGCAGGGCTGATCCATTGCACCATCATACATAATGTAATCATTGGTTCTCCGACATTATTTGACCTCTTTACTTAGGATCATAACCTGTTTGACTGCAATATGAAACCCTGGGATCTGCTGGCGGGTTTTTGCAACCTACAGGGAAAATTTGAGAGCTGTTTCCCGTTTTCATGTAGCAGCCAGTAATATACAGTTCACTCAAGTGTAAGATCTGCAATATATTGGACAGTCTGTGCTGGAGACATGCAGGTCTCTTGTCACACATATATATATATATTTATTAAACAGTAGGGGAAAAGCATTATTGATCATGGAGTCTTTAATTTTCATTAAAGTGTAACTAACCTTTGGTGTGACTTCTCAGGATAAGCTGTCATGTACATGAGACATAACACTATTTCTGACCATGATATAACTTGTATACTACATTTTTTATCAGTTTTCATCCCTCTGCAAGTTGCATCTTTAATTTGTTTCCTTGAGTTAGTGGACAAAGATTAGCTGCTTTGATGTCTCTGCACGCTTCATCTCTAGTTTTCAATTGTTTCTGATCAGTGGGTTTGTACTAGGGATCGACCGATATAGTTTTTTAAAGGGCGATACCAATACTGATAATCTGTGGCCTTTCAGGCGGATAGCTGATAACTTATGCCGATATTCCGGTATAAGTTATTGGCTATTTCTCCACCCCCAAGAAGCCGCTGCAGATCATTGATTTAAAGCGGGCGCTTTAAATCAATGAACTGCAGTGGCTTTGTCTGAATCAGAGACCACCGCCGCCCCCCGCTTCTCTCCCCCTGCCTGTCCGGGGGTCCTCCCAACCACCGCCGCTTCCCCCCAGCCATCCCCCCTACCCCAGCACCGCACACCGCTCCCACCCCATTGCATCCCCTATCCCCGGTTTTATAATTACTTGTTCCCGGGGTCCGATGTCCGCGTTACTTCTGGCTCCCGTCCTGAGCTGTCACTGTGCGCACTGACTGTGGCTTCACGTTGAGGACGTCACTGCCCTGCACAGTGTAACGCAGGACACAGCAGGAGCCAGAAGTGGCGCGGGCCCCAGACCCCGGGAACAGGTAATTATAAAACCGGGGATAGGGGAGGCAATAGGGGCGGGGTGCCTTGGGGGGGGGCGGTGGGGGGGGGTGGCAGGACATTATCGGATTATCGGCAAGGTAATTGCCGATACAGATAACGTCAAAAATCATGAAAATCGGCCGATAATATCGGCCAAACGGATAATCGGTCGATCCCTAGTTTGGACTAGGTGTTATGAAAACTCCCTTACATAGCGTGCACAGAAAAGGAGATTCTGCTCCCCTTTATTTGTATAGCAATGCCCCAGAAGGAGCAGCAGCATGGAGGACATTATAGAGCACGCTAAGCCCTTAATCCAACACTGGGGTGAGATCTAATACTCACTGTTTTAAGCAGCAGAAGTCAATGAGTAGCAACATAAGCCGTCTGATAATCTTCCGCTGCGGAAATTATGTACTTGTGAATGTACCCTAAGCACATATAGTTTCTGTTGTCTCTTAGCCCACCCATGACCATTTCCATAGACTTGTAAGGTCAGCATGTAATCTGATCCCTCAGTGATCTGTTCCTCTCTGTGTGGACGTTTTATCTTCTCTTGTGAAAACATTTTCGGTTTAGTTACCTTTTAGGGCTAGAGCTCAATGGCCACAGGAGGCCAAATTGTGATCATATTGTGACTTTCACAAGGAGGAAAACTGCAATTTTTTTTGTTTTTATCTTTCCCCTCACTAGGATAGTTATGCTAGAGCGCTGTTTTCCAACTATTGTGCCTCCTGCTGTTGCAAAGCTACAACATGCCCGGACAGCCTGAGAGTTGTAGTTTTGCAACAGCTGGAGGCACACTAGTCAGGAAACCTTTTGCTAAAGTTCCAGTAATGCTGCAGTTAGGTTAAGAAGCCTAACAGACTTTCTAAGGCAGTGTCCCCAAACCTGGGTCTCTCCCGCTATTGCAAAACTACAATTTGTGACATCAGGGCATGATGGGAGTTGTAGTTTTGCGACAGATCGAGGAACACTGCTCTAAGTTATTATTACAGTGGGAAGCATTTTTTGCTGGCGTTTCCCCCTTAAGGCTGTGTTTTCCAAAAGGTGTGCCTAAAGCTGTTGCAAAACTGCAACTCCCAGCATGCCCGGACAGCCGTTGGCTGTCCGGGCATGCTGGGAGTTGTAGTTTTGCGACAGCTGAAGTTTCACCACTACCCTAAGGTCATGGCTGTAGAATGACTCTTCAGAAGGATTTGCAGTTCCCTTCTCGAGCTCTTCCTTCGCTTCCGTTAGTTCAGCACAATGTGTTCCCCTTACTCTTAATAGCTCCCCATGTCCTCCAAAATAAATATGTGCGCTCGGGTTCCGTGTCCCCAATCAAATCCGCGTTGCTCAGTAACTAGGTCAAAGAATCAGGAGCCGGCCTCCTCCTCAGATCAATTGTTCATATCTCCGGATTAGAAAGGCATTCTTAGCATGGTTTGGATTGGCTCGTGTACATGGCTCGCCTCCAACGTTAAATCCATGTGCAGATTTTGTTCTAGGGACACAGCAACTATTACTCCATGGAAACCAGTACTGTACATGGGTTTTCCTCATTTTGGCAGTAAAAGCCCTTTGTGGAAAAAAAAAAATACACAAATTTTTAAAGCACCAGGACATCGAAATAAGTTAACAGTCTATTAGTGTTTTATATTTATTGGGCGGAATCCTGACCGAACTGGAGACAGAGTAGAATAGCATCAGATAAGGGGGTCTATTCTTGAACCCAATTTTGTTATGTTAGAGGTTTTCCAGGATTAAATTTTTTTTATTTTTTTTTAGCACAGCCCAACACTAAAAAAAAAAAAAAAAACCCAATATCGCCACTGCTCCTGCGTCTCCCTGCAAGTCCGGCTGGGTTAACGTCATGTACATTGTTCACGTGACACTGTAACCAATCACTGGCCTTCCCTTTATCTTCCTGCATGTACAACTTGTGGTATCCCGGTACCGTATTGCATACCGTACCTTGTATGTTGGTCCCCAAAGTCAGAGTTACTACGTTCAGGTAGTGTCCCCCAGGTGGGACAGCCCCTAGTCGCCTCTCTTCTTGTCTAATTCTATAATGTTTCTATGTACATATTTAATAATGTATATTTAATATAATGTATAGTATACTTACCTTGTTAGCGTCGCAGGACCTTCGGTCATGTGACTAGGTTAATTCCTCTATGGTATGTTAGAGGACCTTTTTGGAGGTCCTTGGGTCACATGCTACCCATAATTCTATGTGAAGGTGATTGACAGAAGTATTGGACCAATTAGCTCTAGTTCAGCCCCTGCCCATATAAGGGAGCTGTAGCCAATTATCGCTCTCTTGGGTTGCTGCTCTTGTGGATGCCGGACTAGCAGGACGAATCTGCGCAACTTTCAGAGACGCGGTACGTTAGAAAACCTACCGGCCTCAGCCTAAACTAAACCGTGAGTTCTAAACTAATCGCCGCTAAAGCTAGCGTGACTACTGGACCGAAACCAAATCCCCTAAATCCAGTGGAACAGCACATATCAGTCTAAGGACTCTAAATTGCTTAAGGTCCCAACCGCTGTCAATCCTTAAGAGACTTTGCATGTATAGAGACTGTTGCGGTTATGAAGCTTGCATAAAATCTTCAGTAAAGTTTTGACTGTTTTCAGCAAACTCTCCGGTTGTGGACATTCAATTATTCTATACCTCCCTATCACTCTTGGGAAGGGTGGCGGTAGGACAAGCATTACAGAGGAACCCTGGCGTCACAAATAGCAAGGATTAACCAGACACCCTTTAGTCACCGCACAGCTACATCCCATATACCCTACTCCCCCAGGCTATCACAAACACATGACCACTGAGGCCAGTGATTGGCTGCAGTGTACATGACATCATCACAGCAGGACTTGGATTTCAGTAGAAGAATAAACCGCTGAAGCTGTTGCGAGAGTACGCCATGTCCATAGCGGTGACGGTCTTCTTCTTGGCGTGCTCAGTGTAGGATGACGTTCTCCAGGAAGACTTTCAGGACACCGCGAGTCTCTTCATAGATGAGGCCGGAGATGCGCTTCACACCTCCCCTGCAAGCTAGACGGTGGATGGCAGGCTTGGTGATGCCCTGGATGTTATCCCGGAGAACCTTACTGTGCCGCTTGGCTCCGCCCTTACCGAGAACTATCCCTCCTTTACCCCGTCCAGACATCTTCTCTATGTAGCGAGTAGACTGCAAGATATCACAGCAGGACTTGTGCGGAACACCAGAACAGCAGTGGATTTAGGGATGAGTGAAGCCTGTACTCACTCAGTCCTAGAACACCCGCTTTAATTTAAAGAGGACCTATGGTCAACCCTTCAAAAATTTGATTGCATCATCATCATTATTATATAGCTTAGGATACACTGAACACACACCTTTTTTACAGTTTCTTGATACACCCTCGTGTTCCCGAGATATGAAGGTTTATATTTAGTCTGACAATTCAGGAAATCTGTCAAATAGGCGTGAACTTTATTTTAAAAATGGGAGTGAGGTGATGGGCGGGAGTATACAGTCGGGGATGTGAATGTCATACATTGAGGGGTATATATGCCTGATACAAACCCCTGACTGTATAATCCCACCCATCACCTGGTAGTCACTCCCATTATTAAAATTATCATGTGATGGGCGGGATCATACAGTCAGGGGTTTGTATCAGGCATATACACCCCTCCAATGTATGACATTCACATCCCTGACTGTATAATCCCGCCCCTCACTCCCATTATTAAAATAAAGTTCACGCCCATCTGACTGATTCCCTGAATTGACAGACAAAATAATAAACCCTCATATCTCGTGAACGGGAGAGTGTATCAAGAAACTAACAAAGTGTCTGATCAGGGCAAGGTGTCTGATCCTTAATTCAAAATTTTGGGAGGAGTTGGCCTTCTTCAACTTGGTTAAGAATGTTGCAAACTTTCCTTAAGTATATTTTAGGAACGTCGTTTTTTTTCAGCCATAAGCGGATGCGAAGCAAAATCCATGACTACAGGGGGAGATTTATCAAAACCTGTCCAGAGGAAAAGTTGCTGAATTGCCCATAGCAACTAATCACTTTTTGAAAAGGCCTCTGAAAAATCAAAGAAGCGATCTGATTGGTTGCTATGGGCAACTCGGCAACTTTTCCTCTGGACAGGTTTTGATAACTCTTCCCCCACCCGGGAATGATGATGCTAATCCAGTATCTATCTATAGGGGATTCCCTTTTTATTTTTTTTAAAAGATACTTGCATTTTTAGGCAGAGTTTGTTAAATCGACAACGACAATTTTAACGCTTTTATAAGTCCAGGATGCCCTGGGAATTTTATAAACCACAATTATTACATCATGTAGTAGAACTCGCCATATTGGCGCAAGCGCAGTAGTGCATGAAATAACATGTAACAAAAACGTGAGATGCTTCAGCTCACCCTCCACATGCAGCACGGACCAGGCGTGGACCTCGCCCCAGGTAAATGCAAAAGAAACGGGAATGTTTAGCGCAAGACTTGGGAACGATGAATTTATTCACAAGCCACACAAGACCTAATGCAGACTCGGGTACGGGTGACGTGTTTCGGCCTCACAGTGAGGCCGAAACGTGTCACCTGTACCTGAGTCTGCATTATGGCTTGTGAATAAATTAATCGTTCCCGAGTCTTGCGCTAAACATTCCTGTTTTTTTTTTTTTTTTAAATAACATGGGTACGCACTAGGGATCGACCAATATTGATTTTTTTTTTTTTTTTTTTAGAGGCAATAACAATAACCTATGAACTTTCAGGCCGATAGCCGATAACTTATACCGATATCCCGTGCATTTTAATTCCCCCCCACAAATATCCTTGGTAAAATGAGGGTGCGTGTGTGTGTGGGTGCGGGTATACCCTGTTAAACTTTTTCTGGCCCCGCAGAAGCCGCTGCAGATCAATGATTTAAAGCGTGCGCTTTAAATCAATGAACTGCAGCGGCTTTTGTGGGGCCAGAGATCGCCGCCGCCATCCGCTTCTCTCCCCCTGCCTGTCCGGGGGTCCTGAATCCAACCACCGCCGCTGCCCGATTGCTTCCCCCATCCCCGGTTTTATAATTACCTGTTCCCGGGGTCCCCGCTACTTCTGGCTCCTGCGGCGTCCTGCACTGTTGTTGTGCGCTGCGCAATGACGAGTGACGTCCTCAACGCGATGTCACAGTCGGTGGCCCGGCGCACAGTGACAGCTCAGGACGCTGCCAGACCCAGAAGTAGCGGGGACCCCGGGAACAGGTAATTATAAAACTGGGGATGGGGGAGGCAATGGGGCAGCGGCGGCGGCAGTCTCTGGCCAGAGGATAGGCAGGGGGAGGCAATCGGGCAGCATCAGTGGTTGGACTCAGGACCCCAGGACAGGCAGGGGGAGAGAAGCGGGTGGCGGCGGCGGCAGTCTCTGGCCCAGCAAAAGCCACTGCAGTTCATTGATTTAAAGCGCCCGCATTATCTGCAGGTAAGATGCCGATACTGATAACTTAGAAAATCGTGAATATTGGCCGATAATCTGTCGATCCCTAGTACACACACAACAAACCTCTTTTTATTTATTTATTTTTCTCCCCCGTTAGTGCCTCCAGTTTGTTCAGACCAATGGTTTCCCATCCCGTGGCTCTCCAGTCGGTGCAAAACTACAACTCTCATCATGCCCTGACAGCCTACGGCTGTCAGGGCATGATGGGAGTTGTAGTTTTGCACCGACTGGAGAGCCACGGGATGGGAAAACACTGCTTTAGACCAAACCTGAGAGGAAATACAAGCCGGCGCCTCTTCGCCCTCATCTCTCCTTAATCTGATTTAGACGTGAAATAAATCCAGCGCCGCGCAAGGGCACTCGAAAAAGCCTCTTGCACCTGATGACTGAGGCGTCTCACATGACAGCAGCGATAGGCTTGTGTTCCAGCGGCCGGCTCCCCATCAGCGCTCTGTGCTATGTAGGAGGTGTGTGTGTGAGGAGCTGCTGGCAGAGTCGTGCATCCCTTTCACTTCCTTTTCTTCCTTTTGAAGCCACAGATTACGGTGTGGAAGCTCATGAGCTATGAGTCAGCTCCCCGGCTGTCCTATTGGTTGCAGTGTGGTGTTTACCTGTTTTACATAGCACCTTCCTACCCACCGGCTGAGTCAGCACGCCTCACCAACACACATAAGTGAAAGAAAGCAGGCGAAGCAGGATATTGTGCGTGCCAGCGGGTGGCAGGAGGAGGTTGCCACACTTTGCTCTGGGATTGTATTGCTCTCTGCCCGCTCTTCACAGAGGATTCTTTACCGGGAGCTGAAGAGGTAAGTGAAGGCGTTTGCTGCGGGTAGATGTCTGAAGAGGTTTTACTCAAGGCCTGGCACACAGGTTACAGCGTGGGATGGAGCTTAAGACATTGAGGATTGCCTTGTAACAAGAGCCTTACAACAGGTTAATGTTAATCTATGGTCCTTTATCGGCCTTTTCTTAATCTATAGATTGGCCTCCTGATCATGACATGGTCCCTTATCTCTAAAACATGAGTGTCTATGACATGTACATCTATGCGTCTGTGTCATGTGTAGGTCTATGACGTGTGTACATACATCTGTGTGTCAATGACATGTGTATGTCTGTGTGACTATGATGTGTACATACATCTGTGTCTTTGACGTGTGTATATCTGATTCTATAACGTGTGTACATACATCAGTGTCTATGACTTAATGTACATCTGTGTCTGACGTGTGTGTATACTTCTGTGTCTATGACGTGTGTGTATACTTCTGTGTCTGACGTGTGTGTATACTTCTGTGTCTGACGTGTGTGTATACTTCTGTGTCTATGACGTGTGTGTATACTTCTGTGTCTATGACGTGTGTATACATCTTGTCTATGGCGTGTGTGTGTATGCATCTTGTCTATGACGTGTGTGTGTATACATGTCTGACATGTGCGTATATATCTGTCTATGACTTATGTGTGTATACATCTTATCTATGACGTTTGTGTATACATGTGTCTGACGTGAGTGTGTGTATACATGACGTGTGTACGTACATCTGTCTGACGTGTGTGTGTGTGTGTATACATATGTTTCTATGACGTGTGTGTATACATCTGTGTCTGACGTGTGTGTATACATGTCTGACATGTGCGTATATATCTGTGTCTGACGTGTGTGTATATATATATATATATATGTGTCTGATGTGTGTACTTACATCTGTCTGACATGAGTGTGTGTATACATCTGTGTCTATGACGTGTGTATCTGTCTGACGTGAGTGTGTATATACATATGGATCTATGACGTGTGTGCGTACATCTGTCTGACGTGAGTGAGTATATACATATGGGTCTATGACGTGTGTATTCATCTGTGTCTGGTGTGTGTGTATACATCTGTATCTGTGTGTATGTCTATGATGTGTCTGTGTCTATGATGTGTGCGTATGTCTGTGTCTATGATGTGTAATTGCTGTGTCTGACATGTCTATGATCTGTGTGTCTATGGTGTGTGTGTGTGTGTGTGTCTATGATGTGTGTACATACATCTGTGTCTATGATGTGTATTTGCTGTGTCTGACGTGTGTGTCTATGATCTGTGTGTCTATGGTGTGTGTGTGTGTGTCTATGATGTGTGTACATACATCTGTGTCTATGATGTGTATTTGCCGTGTCTGACCTGTGTATGTCTGTGTCTTTGGCATCTGCTGTTCATGATATAGCCTGTTTTAGGTTTGCTGGCCCTTTAAGCCATATCTGATAATGTCCCTATACTGGGTATTCCTGGATATTGTTATAGAACATGGGAAACGTTGTCAGGTCCTTTCTAGGTGGACAGTCTTTTGTTTTCTGGCTTTCTAAGTGTGAATTCCTGTAAGTGAGTCGGGAAATAGCTTTTTCCTTTTATTGTATTCCCAACGTGGTTTTCATGACTTATCCAGTATTTGGTTATTATTGACGGGGAAACACTTGTCATCTATGCAGTCCAAGCTGGTAACTCTGTAGCCATAAAGCAGTGTTCTCCAAATGATGGCTCTCCAGCTGTTGCAAAACTACAACCCCCATCATGCCCCGACAGCCAGCGGCTGTCGGGGCATGATGGGAGTTGTAGTTTTGCATGAGCTGTAGAGCCATAATGTGGAGATTACTGCTATAAAGTACATCCATCTATCTTCTATCATCTCATGTATTTTTATCTTGTATCTATCTAAGTTCCGATTGCCTAATAGTACATAGATACTGAAGAAGGATTTGCATCGGAATACATCACAAGACTTATTGCTCTAGGAATGTTGGGTGACAACCAGTCCAGCCGGAAACCATCACAGCACCCATATCTTCCCCGGGAGAGATGTGGCTACAGAATATCCTATATTGACACAAGGGGGCAACCATAGGACTCCTATCCTATCCTTAAAGGGGTACTCCAGTGGAAAACTTTGTTTTTTAAATGAACTGGTGCCAGAAAGTTAAACAGATTTGTAAATGACTTCTATTTAAAAAATCTCAATCCTTTCAGTACTTATTAGCAGCTGTATGATACAGAGGAAATTTGAATTTCTTTTCTATCTAACCACAGTGCTCTCTGCTGACCACAGTGCTCTCTGTCCATGGCAGGAACTGTCCAGAGCAGCATAGGTTTGCTATGAGGATTTTCTCCGGCTCTGGACAGTTCCTGATACGGGTATCAGGTGTCAGCAGAGAGCACTGTGGAAAAGACGAAAAAGAAAAGAATTTCCTCTGTAGCATAC